>NW_022984821.1:191290-235930 GCF_010094145.1 Didymella exigua CBS 183.55
TGTATTGTATAACTGCCTCCTCTTCATGCTTCTGAAGCTTAGATGAGTTAGGGTGGGTATCGCGTCGTGGGGTTCTTCCAGCGCCTTGATGGCTAAGTGTACTTTGAGGAACCCTGTAGATAGCAGCAGCGCGTCGCTGGCTTAGTGACGCGTTAGATTTTATTGCTTGGGTAGCAAGTATAACTCTATCTGCACAGGAAAGTAATTCAAGATCAGGTTGTTGAGCCATTGTAATTAATAGTAGAAAGCGTTGTGGTCTTGGCAGAGTGATTCGCTCGGTGGGGTGATTCGCTCGGTGGTGGACCACGTTAATGATTTGCGTGTAGGTGGGATTGTGCACTTGGGGACGCGACACGCTCGCGATTGAGAAATGAGCTTAGTGATGATGCCGTCATCGCTCCTCAAGCGAGTCCCAACCTCCCAACCTCACCACATTTCCTTGCATTCATCGCACGAAGCCTCAGCCATCCTTGGCCAATCGTCACGTCGACTAATTCTCTCGGCACGATCCAGATCACCTTCTCAATGAAGGAGCACTTGCGCATCTCCTCACCGTTGATGTCTTGGTTTCTCCGTGAGGGCGAAGCGAATGCATCGCAAAGAGGGAACACCGCCGCCAGAAACCCCGGAATAAAGTGCTGATCTTACCCGCAATATGTGTGCGGAGCCCCGCATCCCAGATCAGCTCGTGTCGTGCCTGGCGGTTCGGCGAGTAATACCCCGGGGTAGCCTTGGCTCTGGATAAACAGCCAGTGAAAATTCTGGCACGATGCAGGTGCTATATAACATTGTTGCCGGGTTGTGTGATTGTTTGGTACCTCACTTTGAGATCTTTGTGAGCTATCATGGGTTTTGGTTCAGTCTCCTGCCAGTTGCTGCTGGCTGCCGCTTCCGTTTCTGCCAAATGGATCGTTCCAGGCGCACGATGGAGAGCTACTGATGGTACCCTAGTCAATGCCCACGCTGGTGGTGTGACAGTCGACAAGGAGACTGGCAAGTTCTTCCTGTTTGGAGAATACAAGATTCAAGGTCAGGTCGAGGGTGGAGGCGTCAGCGTATACAGCTCGGACGATCTGGCAACATGGACGCCAGAGGGCATGGCTCTTTGTAAGAACATCCAATTTCCGCGAAGAGGACCTGAGTGACTGATGTGAACGCTAGCACCAATCGAGGGTCACCCATATATCTCGACAGACCACATCATTCAGAGGCCTAAGGTCACCTTCTCCGAGCAGACCGGAAAGTACCACATGTTCTGGCACGCCGACAACTCAACCTACGGATGGCTTCTGCAAGGCTTTGCTCAAGCCGACAATATTACCGGGCCTTACTCATTCGTCGACGCTACGCTCCCACTTGGCAACTGGTCACAAGACTATGGTCTGTTCGTGGACCGCAAGGATGGAAGAGCCTACGCCCTGTACTCCAACGGCGACCGTCGTGAAGGACGTGACGTCTACCTTACTTCGTACAACGACAACATCACTGCTCTTGAAAAAGTCGTTCACCGATGGGATAAGTACGATCTCGAGGCGCCTACCATCATCCAGACCGATAAGAGCTACTTCGCATTGATGAGCCACAAGACCGGATACAGGCCCAATAACGTCGTTGCCTTCCGTGCTGACAAGCTTGAGGGACCTTGGTCGCAACCTTTCATCGTCGCTCCTCTCAACACCCGTACATACAACTCGCAGTCTGGATTTTCTCTGCGCATTGATGGCACGAAGAAAACAACTTACCTCTACCTAGGTGACCAATGGGACTCGATTAGTCTTTGGGAGTCTCGTTACATCTGGCTCCCTGTCGAGATCGATGAGGCCAAGAAGTCGCTCGAGGTCAAGTGGCACGATGTCTACGATCTGAACGTCAAGACAGGCGAGGTCAAGGCCATCAAGGGCAAGACCTACTACGGCAAGGACGCTACAGTTACTGGTGGCGCTTTCAAGCAGGAAGCTGCTTTCGGCAGCCACGAGATGATCTTGACTGGTATCGTCGGAAATAACAGCAAGGTCACCTTCTCCGGCATCGAAGGCCAGGGCAAGGCCCAATGGGTCTCGTTTTACTATCAAAACACTGACGATATGGGTTTCGGCGACCAGCCCGGAGGTACTCCAGACCGCATTGGCGGTACATGGCAACTGCGCCGTATCGCGAGCGTCATTGTCAATGGCAAGGCCGAGCAGATCGAGAGCTTGTACCAGAGAGACACTCACAAGGGCATCGTTTTGAGCACACCGCTGCAGCTGCACTTGGACAAGGGGAGGAACAACACGATTGAGATTGGCGGATTGTTCAACAACCAGACTTACAAGGGTGCTGACATCGACCGCATCGTCGTTTACCCACCAGAGGAATGAGTAATGGTGCTTAGAGTGCTTCATGATGGCGGAAAGTAATGTGAACATGTAATGCCACATGATCCTGATCTTCCAAGGGCTATTGTATCTTTCAACACTAATTAATAGACAGCACAAGCTTACAGACGAATCTGTGTTCTACGTAGTCCTCTTACGTCTGCTATTTCGAGCAGGGTTGCTCCTTGCATCGTGACAAATGGATCCTGAAGGATCGGCGCTGATATCCAACTTGATTGCAGGTGATGGTACGCTACAAACTGCGTTCAAGCGGAAAACTTTAACACATTCTACTTGCCTCGCTTCGCCTTACCCAATCTTCTTCCTCGGCTCCTTCGATACCTAACATGGTTGCAGTGTCCGATAGCGCGCCGTCTTCTCAACCACCTGCGCCTCCAATCATCGAGAAGTTTCCCAACCCCAGACAATGCTATCTGAGCGAGCTGTTTCCACCACCAGCGTACGAGGAAGCCTTAGAACGGCAAGCGCAAGCCAACATTAAAGTAAGTCAACAACATCCCAAACCCGCAAACCAGTCCAAGCTTATCTACCGCCAGGCTACACTCGCCAAGGACGTCCGTGCAAACCTCATGGTAGGTACAGGCCAGATCAAAATAATAATGCAAAGTTGTTGGAATGCGACAGCGACAGCAGCAACGTATGTGACCAAGGCGCGATCTGAGTCGTTCTCAAAGTCCCCTTCAAACATCCCAGCATGAAAGTGAAAATACCCAGAGAACAGCGCCTGAGAATAGGCAACAAAGGCAAGGTTCGCAGCGACGAATGAGACCTTGAAGACCGCAGTGCTGAACATAAAATATACCGGCAGGAGAGCAGGTGCGATGAAGGGAAACCCAATAAGTAGCAAATGAGACAGCACGGTTGTGTGGCAGAACAGCTCGGCGACTCTGAGGTTGGGATTGCGAGTGCAGACGCCAGTACGATGGCGCACAAATCGTTCTCCCTGCAGAGCTAGGCCATCAAAGAGCAGGACAATGAACGGGCGGAGCTGTGGGTGGCAAGCTGTCTGACCGGCGATAGATGCATGGACCACCCTGCTAAATCGCGATACGATCCAGCAATAAGAGAAGATGGCCTGTGTGAGCATATTGCTAAGAGCCATGAAGATGTCTTGCTTCGTTGACGTTCGTCGAAATAACTTGCTCCTGCAGTATGGGCACAGGTCGCCGGTTGGGCCGTTTACGATCTCATAGAGGCAGTCACGGCCGAAGATGTGGCCACAGGGCGAGATCTTGACGCCGGGGTGCTCGTCAGTGTACTCGTCCCAGCACTGCACGCACTTGTTGTTGTTGAATTTATCGTCATCTTTGGCAGGCACGACGTGCTCTCTTAGGAAAGTGGACTTGGAGGGTAGACCAGTGTATCTTTCGAGCACGGCATTGCCGATATCGAAGAGGCTCATCTTGGAAATGGTGAATTGTGTTCAAGTGGTTGTAGAAGACGGGAGATAGCGAGAGAAACGCATCATACTGTATAGTGCTTTGATCTGGAAAGACAAATTCCAAGACATTCAGTGGAATTTCTGGTAAATGCCTACATGATGAAGATTAGCAATCTCGGTGTCACAATGAAAGTGTGTGACAGTGAAACCATTAGAAGAATTCAAGAAATGACTTTTAGATAGTACCAAAAGGCGGGAGATTCCCGTGGATTGTTCCAGTACTGTGCTAATTTCAAAGCCACGGGGCGACAAGGCAGATACATATGAATTCCGGAAAAATTGACTTGTCGGTGTCCAGGGATTATTCGACTGCCTGATGATAGACTCACAGCACGGGCCGATTGCTCCGGCGACGCTAGCGGCAGCAGCAGCAGCTACAAAACCCCACAGCGCCCCGCCCGACTTTTTTCCTCCAACGGCCTGCCTCGCCAACGCTGCGTTTCTCTGTACCCACACAGACACTGCTTGCAGTCGTCCCACCCTGCAGATGAGAAATTCGGAGTAATCTTCAACTTTTGTGCTTCGGCACTACTGCCCGTAAGGGCCTGGCGTGACTCACGTCTGTACTCGGCATCAGAAAGCTCAGGGCCCAAGAAGCTGCGCGCAGAAATGTGAGCAGTGGATATGGTTTCCCTATGGGAGTCAGTGCGAAGATTGTGTGCTCTGCGGAGTGACACTGTAGTACAATACGCAGCGTGCCTGACTTCGAGTAGCTTCGGCGAAAGAGGAAGGGTATCATTCGATTCTGATTACTCTGGCGAGGCAGGCCGTTCACCACCTTTTTTTATGTAAGTCTGCGGCAGCGCCTATCTCTACTGGTTCTGGGATACTACTAACGAATGCTTTATACTGATTCCCAATCCCCAACGGTGCCCGCAATCCGACTCGAGGTTCCACCGCTGCCGTAGCCGGCAGCCTTCTCTCCTTTGCGGAAATGCTTGAAGTTTGCTTCCTCCGCCGCTTCTTTTGCGAACATGACATCCGTTCGCATGGTGTACTTCGTTCCACTCACTACGTCGTCGCCGGAGTGGAGGAGGAAGCTGTGCTGGAACATCAGCACACGGCCATACTTGGGTTTTACGTCGAGGCGCCTCTGCATGTCATATGAGTGGAAGGTGGTAGCACCACCCTGGAGCGCTTCCTGACCTCTGCTGTCGTCTGCATCGCTCAGGTACAGGTGCAGTGTGTAGTACGACCGCTCTTGTCCATCTGGCGTCTCGTACGTGCCGTCGCAGTGTGCTGCTAGATTAGCAATGCAGACAGCCATTAGGACCGTAATACATACGTTTGAAGTACTCCCCGCCTACGTACTTCAGAAATCTCATACGCTCGTTCAGCCTCGTCATCCTCCATGTCTCGTTTCTCTTTACAGGCCCATTGCCAGTGACGTGCGGCCGATTGTTCAGCTTGTGGATCTCAGGCACTGCGTCCTCAATTCTGGCCCAAAGCTTTGCTACGAGGTCTCGGTCATCCCAGATGATGCGTCCACATTTCCTTGTGTCCTCGTATAAAGCCTGCATGCCACCTCCAATGTTGATCATAGCGCGCTCCCAATTCGCATTGGTTGTCGACTCGGCTGCGGCAATGAATTCATCACATTCTTTTTCTGACAGCACGCCATCAAGGACTACAGCCCAGAGGTCATCGTATGCGGGGAGGATACGCTCCTTCCTCAGGTCAATGTCAATCCGGGTCAGGTTAGGCGCAGGGCCTGAGAGAAAGCCCTCGGGCAAAGTCGGTGGAGCCATAGCTGCGGTTCTTAGTCTACAAGTAGGTTGACAAACAAATAAACAATGTCTGGATCGACAGAATGAACGACCTATGACAAGACGTATCATGCATACAGTAGCGGTCGTTCAGTGCTTTATGTGCGAGCTACTGGGCTGAAAGCTGATGCCTGGTAAGGCTGAGCATTCAGAGAGGTCGAGCCGTTGGCGTGACTCCACGTTGACTGCGCAGCCGTGGAGGCGTTTGGGCTGAGCGAGAAAACAACCTACACTCATGCGTCTGCATCTGTACCGTAGAACTGCCTCCAGCGTGGTAAGGAGCGACGACAAAGCGGCAGCAGCTACTGCAGGAACGCGGTGACGGCTTCCCTTGCTTTGTCTGGGGCTGGGGCTCTCCACGTCTTCTACTTAGTAGCAGCTGAACGTGCAGTCCACTTCACTTCATCACTTCACTTCGTAGCCTTACCACGAGTCGTGCGCAGGACCGTTGCACTCATCGTTTTCACTGATCACAATCGCGTCTGCAAAATTCGCCTATTGCGACGCGCTGCGGCTCTTCTTACTCCGGTGGAGCGATCAACGGGTGGCTGACATCAACCCATCCCTGTTGCCGCGCCAAGTCACTGCGCAACCACGTCTGGCCTAATTTCCCAGCTTCACTGCCGATTCTCACGTCGATTGGGGCGCGCAAACACGCCAACGGCCCCGCGACGCTCACTCACCACCTGAAGATTCCTTTTTCGACCTTTCGCTACCTCGTCACTCGCTCACCCGCCGCTGTCCGCACGCAATTACTGTGGGCCCACGCCCTTTCCCGCCCAACACCGCGTCTATCGATAGCCTCTATTCTTCGACCTCCTGCGTCACGATCGCGCGCCTCTCATTACTGTAACTTTTCGAAAACACCGCTGCCATGTCTGACGACATCGAGCGACCGCACCACAATGCGCAGACCATCGAGCGCAACCGTTTCCCAACTCTGTTCGAAGTGTTGAGCCGCAAGACGGTGGCACCGCTGGACCTGTTCTCCTTCTACATCTACATGCGCGACCAGCAGCGCTCAGTCGACTACTTGGACTTCTGGTAGGAATCATACGAAAAACTGCAGTTCAAGCAGTCGCTAACAAACAACAGGCTCGACGTCTCCCAGCATCTTCAGCTATGCCGTCTGTATGTTAGACGCCTACACAGGAGTTTGGTCGAAGACACACCGGAAATTGAGAAAGCGTCGAAGAGGTCTTCATTCATGCAGAATTTCGACGATGCTGGAGAGGGCCCGTCGAACGAGAAGGACATGCTACAGGAGTCGCAAAGGTTGTCGCAGTACCTTAGATCGGACCGACCCAGCAGAAACCATTCGCCGCAAAATAGTCAGGGGAGCAACCAGAGCCACGATCCTCCACGCCCCAGCTTCGCTCAGACACCGGGAGACCCGACTTCGCCAGGACAGCTTTCTTCTGGCGACAACTCACAGCCCCGTAGGGAGGACTTGCGCGCATCAGCAGAGAAGATTCTCTACACATATTTGCTGCCTGGGTCGGAGAGGGAGATCATCATTCCGCAGAGCATCCTGAACGACGTACAGAATGCTATTGAAGGACCTGAGCAGCGTTCAGACCCGGAACTGTTTGACCAAGCTAAGGACTATGTCTTCCAAGCTATGGAGCGAGACGCTTTCCCAGGATTCCTGCAGAACAAGGGTCTCGGAAACCTGGTGCCGCAGAGCATGATGATCCGGCTCATAGTAGGGCTGATCAGCTTCTTTGCTGCGGTGTGGGCGGCGTTCATTCTCATCTTCCTCGACAAGTCGCGCGCGACCAGATGTTGGGTATGTCTAGTTTGTGTCTTGCCATGGATGCTCGTGCTAACTAGTGGCAGCTCATTCTTCCATTCTTTATCGCCATCTACCTCATCATCACACACCAGTACATGCTCGACCCGCTTGTTGCTATAGCCGGGTACAGCGAGTACACGGTGTTCGACTTCAACAAGATCAGAGAGAAGTTTGTGCAGAAGACACTCACTCGGCGCGCCACTACCGTGCTGGTGCTGTTTGGCATCGTGCTGACTGCAGTCTGCTGTCTCTTTATCTTGGTTCCCGGGAAGCGACTATGAGCATGGTCGTTTGTCTGCAATGTTTAATGCCCATTTCTTAATACCTGGCGTAGTACATTTTAATCGGCTCAGCGGGCCGCAAAGGAGGGGGACGGGTGGATTTATCATCGAGTGTATGCGTGAGGAGTATTGGCTGCGCGCTGTGTCTTTTGTTTTCTTGGATTGCGGTTCCTCCTGAGCACGGCGTTCGGGTTGGTCAGTGGATAGTTGCGCAAGGCGTATCAACTCAATCGTATTCTGCTGTCTATAATGAGCCGAGAGCGTGAGAAATGAGGGTGTACAAAATATGGTCAAGTGTCTGGCCTCGAGATAGCTGTCCAATCGCGTTCCCAGCCGTTGGCATGTGGAGCTGAGGCAAGGCTGCATCAAAGAGGGCCCATGCACGGCCATAATGACGTGCCGCGGCCGAAGTTTACAAAGTACGCATCGAACGAACTGCAGCCGGGTCAATCGCAACCAGCACTCTGACTGCCTCCAGGGCCGAACAGCGCTGCCACGATGAGCGCACCCACGGCGAAGAGCAAGCGAGGGCCGACGGTGCTCATGAGCGACTCGCGCGATGTGGCGCCGCGCCCGCAGCAGCGGCCATCGTCAGCGCTGCAGCGACAGGCAACGGGCGCGCGCCTGATCAGCGTCGACAACATCCTGCAGTATGCCTCAGACATTCCCTCGCAACAGCGCCGCGGACCGCCAGGCGTGCGCCCCTCCAATCACAACCGCACGCCCAGCGGCCGCCATCCGCTCGACCCCAAGCTGTCCGGGCGGCTGATTCCCGCGCACATGCCGACGCGCTCGTCCAAGCTCAGCGAGAAGCTCGTGCTGCTGCCCGAGACGAACGAGCTGGACGAGGATGAGGTCGGCGAGTTCGACGAGGACGAAAGCGCCGGGCCGCCCACCGACGCCCAGCTCGCGCGCCGCAAGGTTGGGCCCACGGACAAGAGCTATGCAGAGCGCCTGCCCAAGGCCCGCCGCACCGACAAGCTCTCGCGCGTCACGGCGTACTGCACCGCCCAGGCCTACAAGATGAAGAGCACCGCCGCCTTCGTCCGCGACACGCACCACGCCCGCACCAAGCTCTACGATGATTGCCTGTACTGCGTCTACCACCTGCCGCTGCTGCCCGCCAGCGACGGCTACCGCGTGCGCAGTAGCCCGGCCCTGAAGTCGCCGGGCGGCAAGACGGTCCTCGACGAGGAGATTGAGCGCAACGAGGCCCGCCACCACCAGGAAGGTTACTTTGGCGACGACGAGACGTACTACGTGCGCGACGACGACCAGGCCTCGGACGAGTCGCCCAGCTTCCTCTCCCACGCGAACAGCACCCGCGACCGCCGCGACTCGGACTCGGCCACCCGTGTCCCCCCCAATGCCCTGTCATTCGGCGAGATGTTCGTCTTCAGCTACGGCGTCGTCGTCTTCTGGAACTTCACCGAGAAGCAAGAAAAGGACATTCTCGCCGACCTCACCTTCAGCTTCAACCACACAGGCATCCAGATCGCCACGCGGCCGCTGACCGAATCCGACTTTGAGACGGAGGAGTTCCACTTCGAGTACAACCCCGAGATCCCGCGCCCGCGCGTCTACAACGACATGATCACCCTCAAGAGCGGCGACCACATGATCAAGCTCGCCATGAGCCACGCCATCGCCCAGAGCACCAAGCTCAGCCTGTTCGAGGAGGGCATGAGCCGCACCATGCTCGCCGCCCAGTACGTGCCCAAGCGGCTCGCGCTGACGGGCAAGCTGGGCATGCGGCGCACCGACGTGGTCAAGATGATTGGACAGCTGTTCACAAGCCGCGTGGACGTCAATTTGTGTATGTCTGCCTCTCGTATATCCTCATATTCTCACATCCTCCACATCCCCCACACACTAACAAACACAGCGTCCAACCTCCTCGATGACCCGGCCTTCTTCTGGGACTCTGAGCCCACGCTACACCCCCTCTACACCGCCGTGCGCGAGTACCTCGAGATCAAGCCGCGCATCCAGGTCCTCAACGAGCGCTGCCAGGTCTTCCTCGACCTCGGTGAGATCCTGTCCGACTCCATCAGCGACAAGAAGATGACGCGCATCACCTGGATCATCATCTTCCTGATCGTCGTGTCCATCTGCGTCACGTGCCTAGAGGTCATACTCCGGTTTGCCATTCTGAATTCCAGGAAGGGCGTCGTGCCCGTGCAAGGCGACGGCGTCGTGCTGCAGATGGGTGGTTCCGCGCGGCTGGGCGGGCTGGATAGGGTGGGGTATGCGGGCCCGAGTTTGCTGCTGGCGAGGGGGTTGGTATGGGTTGTCAGCCGCGTGAGGGGCGTGTTTGTGTAAGAGCCAGGGGTCTGTAGCATAGCGCTGGCGTTCTTGGCTTATTTGTACATACATATCGAAGCACTGTCCTCATCCAATGTTCTCTGTACATACATCTCGAGTCCACTGTTCTCATCCACCCACACATTTTCCTCCGCCATCGCACCATCCCCCCTCCCGCTCACTCTGCGGCCCCAATCTCCCCAAATCGCCTTGGAATCCATGTCCTCACCCACCGGCAGCCCAAGCTGCTCAACCGCAAACCCACTCGCCACGGCCCCTAGCACAGCGCCGCCCCCACACTCCCCTCGTGGAGCCGCTCCACCCCATCACACAGAGGCCGAGAAACGCGCTCCCGGCCCCCGTCACATCGACAGGCAAACGGACATGTCGAGGTACAGTTGAATGAATCGAGACCTTGTTGGCAGTTGAAGTGTTGTTCATTCACCGAATCCATGCTGTGCAGGCTTAGGACTATAGTACGCTAGGGGCGGAACTTCAAGCGTGGAGCGACGCCGTGGCGCAACAATGGTGATAGCATCTGTGTCTGATTCCAGCCGTGGCGAAGTGTCTGGCGGGGGTGACGGGCTCGGTTCGCGCGCAGATGCGATGCTCAATGCGTACTCGCTGGCCGCTCTTCGTTTCTCGGCGTAGCTGGTGCTCGTGCGATGTATGTGCTTGTTTTTCAGTTCCTCACCGGGAATCCACGGGTACCTGCGCGCTTTGGGGTTGTCGTAGTCGGCCACGTCGAGAGAGCGGTGGGCGGCGTCGCTCATGTATACGCTTGCTTTCTCGAACCAGTTGCGCACTTTGCCTCGGCCAGCATTGAAGTCGGATTTGGCTGTGTCGGTGCGTGTGCGCACGGTTTCGATGTGTTCGTCCGGACTGGGTGCGCGGCTTGCCCCTGTGATGGATATCTGGAGCGCGTCTAGGTCACTGGACAGGCGTGGGAAGGTTTCAGTTCCCGGTGTGGTTCTTGTCGGGGAGTACTGCTGGGTAGAAGAGCGACCGCGCGTTTGAGGCCGCTCGCTGTGGTTTGATTGCGAAGACACGGATCTTGGCGCTTTTGGCTTGTCGTACACGATGATTTCGCCATCTGTGGCCCATACGATGTATAGTGAACCCAACGCTGCCATCAAAGTGCCTGCAATGGGCGACCATTGTCCTACTAGACTGTAAGCTGGTCCGATCAGGTGAAGATGGGAGACGTACCAATTGAGGCCATCGGTTCGGTCTGATATATCAGTTGCTTACTGAAGAAGTTGAGCTCGCCGGCAATGAGGATGGCAATCACAGCCCCGCCAAACAATGGGATCTCGATGACTGTCAAGAAGAGCCTGACCTTGTCGTTGATTCCTTTGATTTCACGAGGTGTGATGTTGACACCTTCGATCTGCTCGTCGGGTCGCGCAGGATCACTCCGCTTTTTCCAATTGATCGCAAGTATCTTGTCCCACGTGAAGATCAGGCTGATAATGGCTGGGATGCAGACCCCTGCAGCGATGAGCATGGCCGCGTTGAAGCTCACCCTACTGGGAACGGGTATTACATAGATGTTCTTTGCAGCGCCTCCTCGCATGGGCGAGAAGGGACCATCGTCTTCTGAACAGACTAGACCGCACGTCGTCTCTCCATAGGGAAATCCGGCGCGAGTCAAATAAGGGACTTCAGCTTCCTGATGACTGCAGTCGGTCGCCGTCACTCTCGAAAACTCAACGCACAGAGCTATGAGGCCGGCGACCAAGAGCATCGTCCACAAGAAGATGATGTTGCGACCGGCATCGTAGAAGTACGTCCGCGATTTTCGAAGGGTAAACGGCACAGCGATGATGGCGATTGAACATATCTGCCAGGCTCCGTAGATGTCTAGGTCCACTGCGCCTAGAAATGTGGACGTTAGCCCTGTCTTGACGACCACGTTGGTTGTCTTGGGGTAGGTGTCGAACTGACCATTCACATGGAAGGACGTGAGCACGATGCCATGAAGCGCACTAATTGAGGGGACCACCAAAGCAGCCGCAATACAAGCATTCCTTAGCCACTCATGTTTTCGTAGGAACACGCAGGTGGCTACAAGAACGTAGTATCTGTGGGACACACGTGAGCTATCTACAGGCGGACATGATGCGATCGGCGTTGAACGTACAAGAATCGCGACCCGGCGCCGTACTGTGAGGATACCGGCCAAGCACAAACGACGTCTAACGTTTGCCCAGTAGCATTATCGGCTGAGCCTGCGCTTCTCTGTAAGAGAGCGCTGAACAGCGTTGGAGTAGCCGGCATGACTGCAAGCGTGCTACCCTACCAGAGAGAGAAGCCAGTATACAGCTGCAAAAGGAATTCACATCGCTAGAAATGCGTGAACAGAGGGAGTGAGCCTTGTGGGAATGATATGGGAGATGTGCGAAGTGAGGCTCGCAGGCGACGTGCCAACTGATACCGAATCCATCATCGCCGGTGAGAGAGTTGGTCGTTCGCGCGATGCAGGGATGGTGGCTGAGTCTTGACGCCTGACCGAACTTGGGAGTGAAAGGGCGCGAAGTGACATCGTTGGCCCGTGCTGCCACATCGGGCGTTCGTTCTTGTCAGAAACTTGGCGCTGCGCCCGATGCGCAACTGAAGTCTTGGTAAATCTTCGCAGGAGCCTATAGACACTGCCATGCCTGCGTCGCATTGTCGCACTGTGAAGCCCTGCAGTTTGCGACGTTGGCCGACTTTCTCTCCGGCCTGAAACGCGTTGCGCGCCCACCAAATCGTGGTTGTTGCGCAACCATTTGCTTACGCCAAGTCAAAGAACATAAACGCGGGATTGAAGCGTTGACAACGGCAAAACCAGCAACTTAAAAGAGAAAGGAAGCAAAAGCCAACCAGTAGCCGCCAGGCAGGATTTCACTGGCCCCCAACGTTCCAAGCAGCCATGGACAAGATCTACGACCGAGCTGAATCTTCAGGCTTTGAGGGCATCGACGTTACGACAGGCAAGATCCGAGAATGGCGCTCCATCATAACTCTAATCGTTTTTGTTCTTACGAGTATGTTCTATTTCCAAAGTTAGCAATGAATATGAACTAAGCTGTATTCCGACAGATATCAACGTTCTCTTCAGTTTCCATATACCCCTGTACCTGCCTCGAGCTTTGTGGACGGGGTGGCTCAAAACTTTGAGTGCTTTGCGCATCATAAACCCGCCATCAAACGATGACTTCTCAAGACGCACGGGGCCTGGCCCCTTTGTGCGATTCAACTTCCCCATGAACTTCGTCACATCGCCGCTTATAGCTGACTTGTTCCTGCTGGCCATCACAGCCATTGGCAGGGATGAAGTCTACGGCGGGACCATTGGGGCCAACAGCATCGTACCCTACGACATCATGCTGTTCTTCCTGTCGCTGGCGTACATTGCAATTTCCGTCGACGCATCCGGTCTGATTAGGTGGCTTGCTTTCAAGGTGCTGCAAAAGGGGGGCAAAGTCGGTCATCGACTTTACTTCTACCTTTACGTCTTTTTCTTTGCCCTCACAGCCTTCATCGGGAATGACCCCATTATATTATCTGGTACTGCGTTCTTGTCTTACATGACGCGCGTGTCAAGCAATATAAAGCACCCTCGGGCTTGGATCTACACCCAGTTTGCATGCGCAAACATCGCCTCTGCCATTCTGGTCTCATCGAATCCTACCAACCTGGTACTGGCTGGAGCTTTCCAGATCAAGTTTATCAAGTACACAGCCAACATGATCGTACCAGTCGTTGTAACTGGTGTTGTTCTATTCCCTTTTCTTCTATACATCATCTTCCACGATGAGGCTCTCATTCCTTCCTCAATCAAGATGGAGGACCTGCCCGATGAGATCAAGAATAAACCACCAGTCAATCCCAATATTCCTTTTGCCAAAGGCGAGCCAGAGAACGCGGATGAAGATGCTACCGATGGGGACGAGCAGAAGCAGCTCTCACTTGAGGAGATCCTGAACCCCTTCCTCGACAAGAAAGGTGCAATCTTTGGCGCTAGTCTCATGGCTGTGACATTGATTGCAGTTCTTGTCATCAACGCCGTTGCTCAAGGCACCCACGAATGGCCGGTATTCTACGTTACCTTGCCAGCAGCATTTGTTCTGATCATCTTCGACCTTGGTCTTGGCTGGACGAACAGGAAGGAGACGCGTAGGATTGCTCAGGAAGGCCGACGAAGAGCAGAAAACGTTTATGCCGAAAGAGCAGAGAGGAGACGATCCATAGTGCAGGAAGAGCCTGGTATGCTTCGAAATGGCGAATCCTTCAATACCAACACCAGTATCGACGAGAAGACTCAAGCACCACCCGCGATAACATCGAACCAGACCTCCAACGAAACACTGCAGCCTACCATAAACAAAGAGCCAGGAGTTAGCAAAGAAAGTCGTCTCAAGCACCTGACCCTGAAGAAACGTACAACGCTCGAATCCGTCATCAACGAAAGATATCAGTGGGCCAGGGAGACGTTCCCCACGACCATGACTGTCTTCAACCATCTGCCGCTGCCTTTGCTACCCTTCGCATTCTGCATGTTCGTCTTGGTGCAAGCGCTCGTTACAAAGGGATGGGTTCCGGTGTTCGCACACGGCTGGGATCACTGGGTGGGGAAAACCGGGACAGTAGGGGCGGTTGGCGGGATGGGGTTCCTCTCCGTCATTTTATGCAACGTAAGTTTGACTGTCCATGTTGTTACATCTCTGCTAACATCAATCAGTTTGCAGGCACAAACATCGGCACCACAATCCTCCTCTCCCGAGTCATCCAGGCCTGGCAGAAAATCCACCAACTGAACGGGGTACCGATTTCCAATCGGACCTTCTGGGGCACAGTGTACAGCATGGCCATTGGCGTCAACTATGGTGCTTTCAGTCTGGCGTTCAGCGCCTCTCTGGCGGGTATGCTTTGGCGCGACATCTTGGGTCGCAAGCACATTCGCGTTGGTGGGCTTGAGTTCGCCCGTGTCAACTTGCCCATCATTGCCATTACGATGGTGGTTGGCCTGACCGTACTCATCGGCCAGATCTACATCGTAAGAGATACATCTCCTTACAACGCGCGATAGATCTCAAGAATAATCTGCAGGAATTAATGTTAATCTCGCAAATATCTCCGTCTCATCAGTCTACCAGCTGCAAACAGCGACGTTCTCCCTTCTGATCTTGTTATCGGTCATACCAGCATCCTTCATGCGAGATAGACTCACTCGACTTTTCCTGTGTCGCACTCGGCCTCACATGGGGGATGGGAAAGCTTCTGACACTTACCATTGTTTCCCTCGCTTTCAGGACAACGTTGGTCATGCAGAACACACATGGCCACCTTGACGTACTCCTCTCCTTTATTGGTTTCTAGTCTTTCGTGCAGCTTATCGAGGGCCATCCCGCTGATCTACCACCATGTTGGAAAGAAAGAGTCGCGAAACATAGTCGCTGTGGGCGGGCGAAGTCATCCCTGTTACCCGCGTCCGCAATGAAAGAATAAAGGAACGACATGAGCTTACCTCTACGGGGCGTGTGATTTATCGCGCTGCAGATCAATAAGATCGGAACATAACTCTCAGCGATCACTTTGCACCCTATCAGAATGATTACGGCATCCGTCAACGTAGGTACGATGCGCATGCCGGCAAAGGCGAGCAGTTTCACAGGTATCTCGAAGCTCAGCGGAACGGCATCACCTCGGAGCTTTGGTGCGCCTTCCTCCTGTGTCACCTTGCCTGGCTTCCTCTCATCCGCTGTGAGTCGAATGGGCATTGATTTTATTCGAACGATGTAGCCAATGTGTGGGGTCAGGTGCGCGTTGTCGATTAAACGTCCAGTATAGATGAAGCCAGCCTTATCAAAGTTGTATACGTCCTTATCCAGGATACCATACTTAAGCTTAGTGTGCTCTACTAGCTCAAACTAGCTCCTAATTAACACAGGATTTGCACACAGAGCTCTCTGCCTATCGTACGCTCGATTGAAGCGTGTTTTAAGGCTCTCTGTACGCTTAACAAAATTGGCTGGCTACTTCTACCTAACCTAGCCTCCACTGCGTGTAGCTAGCAGCTTATCAGCCATATCACGTACAGCTGCGTACGTACGTGCAAATCCACGTTGATCTAGATTGAGTATGTAACTAACAATTACCTCCTCTTCTAGCTAGGTGAGCTTCTTTGAGTTGGGCTGGCAATCGCGTCGGGAAGAGATGCCAGCGCGTCGGCGGTGGAGCGTTCTGTCAGCTACATTAAAGACTGCAGCAGCGGCGCGATTACTATGGAGTTGTTTGGCATTAACAGATGAGATAGCAAGCTGAATATCTGCTTCGTTTGAAGTCATTTAAGTAGCGTTGGGTGGAGTTATTGCACGTAGGTGAGATGGCCGCGCAAGCTTGGTGGGGTGCGGCGCTCGCTTGCCATACCGTGGCCGTGCGGCCGATGAGCCAGTTCAGCCGATGAGCCACCCCAACGAGATATTAGCGATAGAAAAATGAAGCTGTAGAGCCACACTTAAAAGCTATTATTGTGAGAAAAGTTGGTGTATTGCCATACAGGGCCTTGCGCTTCAATTGTGCCATTTATATTTGGCTAGTAACCGCGAGTTGCGGCCTCTTGCAGTAATTTTAGGTGGGAGAGACGCAGCTGGCGGTGCAGCGTTAACACAACTTTAAGTAACGTACCCCACGGGCGAAAGAATCAACGGGTGTGAGAATCACTTTTGCCAAGCCCCCACCAAACCACTCTTCCTACACCAATGTCTTTGTAAAGTTATAAGACTTTGTTCTTATAATCTTTCTCTAGCGTATTTCCTTCTTAGGTATAGCGCTATGCTTACCTAAGCATTGTTATTATAATCTCCTAAAAGAGAGGATTAGAATAACGTACTCCACAAGCGAGCTGGCCACCCAAGCGAGCTGGCCACTTTTGCCAAGACTACACCGAACTTCACTCTCCCTGTAATGCCTCAACGCAACAACGTAAAATAGCCTTTAAATAAAACAGATATATAGCTTGCCCTCTAGGCTATCTAGCAAGACGCAACACTAAGCGTGCAACACGCTGCAGTAATATACTAGGTCTCTTAAAGCACCCTAGGCACACGCCTTACTAAAACCTCTTTATAATATAATTGTAACGTAAACCCCCAGCACCCAGGCCAACCCAGCACCCGGGCCAAAAAAGCTTGGCAGTACCAACTCACGTTACAACTCTTCAATTTCATTGCTATTTAACATAGAGCCTGCGTACACTGTGCTTGTATCTAATTTAGAATATGCCTCTATATCTTTTTTACACGTTCGCGCGTTGTGTCTAGTCCCTCCACAGTTTCTACAGTGCTGTAGAGCTAGTTAAGCTTGTTCTTGATTACTACTACTACAAGCCTTCTTTGACTGCTCAGCAGCTACAGAGGCCTCTGCAGCCACCTGAGCTGCTGCCTCACCATACTCCATAGTACCACCTTGCTAGATCTACTTCCTTTTGCGCGATTTCTGCTTAGTTATTACTGCTAATTGCTCTTTAAGCTTAGTAATCTGGGCTGCTTAAAGCGCGTTCTGATGCAGCATAAGCTCGCCACCTCTAACAAGCTAAGAGAAGCCTGCTTGCGCAGTAATAGGTAACTAAGTAAAAGACTTACGTACAAGCTTTAACTAAGATCTAAACTTGTAGGTATTACTTAGAGTCTTTAACTGCCACAGCATCTCTAGGAGGAGGGGTTCTAGCAGGGTACGCAGGCGCACTTTAAGGTGATCTAACACAACCTGCGTGTTAAGAGGGACTAGCCCTGCTGCCTTAAAGGCCTTGTAACAGTTCTCTGCTATAAACACATTAAAAAACGCGTCCTTAAAGGCAGGGAGGAAGCCTTCTTTGTTAATATAGAAGACATGCTTGTGTGCTAAGTCTTGTACACGCTAAGAGTACTTGCACTTTAACAGCAAGAAGTAGACTATATTAAGTAGCTAGAGGATGTGCAATAAGTAAGGTAGTATGCAGAGGGTAAGGATTATGTTTTTAAGGCAGTAGTCCTTAAAATCCTAGTTAAGGTGGCTCTTATGGCCGTCCAAAATGAGCAGCCTGTACGCCCCCACCTGGCTCGCCTTTGTATGCGCGTCGAAGTGCTTCAGCCACTCAAGGCCGAGCGCGTTGTTCGTCCAGCCGCTCTCGGAGACGGAGAGCTTCCAATTGCGTGGTATATCTGCCTCCTCGTACCAGGCAGAGATGTGAACGCGTCCTTTGTAGATAATAAAAGGCAGGGTACAAGATCTAGCAGCGCAGACGCTCTAGATGACTGTTACCTACTCGCAATCACCTGGCTAAACAAGCTAAGGTTAATTATGTCTCTCTGCGCCTGTAACAACCTTTATTAAGCTAATAACACCTATCTAGAAGCTAGTCTTGTTAAAGTTGTGCATGTTGTGGTCATGTACGCTGTATTTAGCTTTTGTGTCCTCTACTAGCTTAAACCACGCGCTGATTGTCTCTAGATCCTCCTGCAGCATCCTCTGCCTATCTTTAGCTTGATTGAAGGCCATCTTAAGCGTAGCTGAACGCGTCACGAAGCGCTCAGCCTAGTGCTTGCCAACAGGCTGCCCACCACGTACACCCAACAGTTTGTTGGCCATATCTGCCACCTCGCACAGCTAGGGCGCGAATCCTCGCAAATTAAGGTCAAGAATATATTGTACAATTGTTTGCTCTTTAGTGCGCGTAAGCTTATGTTGTGCGTTGTGTCTATTATTAATATAGAGTCTGCCTCTATACCTAGCACTTAAGGTTGTACATAGTATGTTAAATACCTAAGCAGCGCTTTAGAGGCTTTTAAATTTATATAATTAGAAAGTAGAAAGGGCAAGATTAATTCTACCCTCTTATTTAGATAATTGTGTATCTTGTTAGCAAGGCATTACGTGTTAATATTAATAGTTGTGGTCTTGGCAAGAAATGGCCTAGGTGCTGGGTTGGCCTGGGTGCTGGGGGTTTACGTTAAGCCTAATATAATAAGGATAACTAGCACTAAGGATAAGGTAATTGTCTAGCATGTATTAAAGCTAGACAAGCAAGGATACCTACCCTAGCTTGCTAATGTAGAGGATATAGCGAATTCTCTGCTTGCTAAGCACCACTAGCCCTATATTAGCAAGAACTAGGCTGCTAACTTTATAAAATATTATCTAACGTAGATTATCACCGAGCCAGCCATATCACTAAACTAGCCACTTTCTCTTAGCACAACCACCTTTTACCCTAACACAATATGCCTTAATAATAATAACTTTAGAATACTACTAGAGAAGGTAGAGTTATCCTTGCTATCTAGGCCTTCTATGCTAGCTAATTTCGCAGTATCTACAGCGCTGCTAGAGTGTTAAACGTACCTTATTAGCAGGTCTCTAATTACCTTTGCAATATTACGTTTTAACTAGACGTACGCGCTAATTGCTAGAAACTTACTATGCTAGAGGAGCAGACAATTATCTAGTATATACTTAACCTTAATTCGCAAGGATTTGCGCCCTAGCTATGTGAGGTGGCAGATATAGCTAATAAGATACTTAGTGTGCATAGTAAAGAGCCTGTTAGCAAACTATAGGCTAGCAGGCTTGTAACACGTTTAGACAAGCTTAAAATAGCCTTTAATTAAGCTAAGGATAGACAGAGGATACTATAGGAAGATCCTAAGATAATTAGCGCGTAGTTTAAGCTAGTAGAGGATACTTAAGTTAAGTATAGTATTTGTAACAACAACATGCACAACTTTAATAAAACTAGGTTCTAGATAGGTGTTACTTTGTCTTTAAAGGTTGTAACAGGCTTAGAGAGACGTGCTTAGCTAGAGCTTGTTCAGCCAGGTGATCGCGAGTAGGTTACTGTTATCCAGAGCATCTGCGCCGCTGGGTATGCAACCCTGCCTTTTATTATCTACAAAGGACGCGTCTATATCTCTGCCTAGTATAAGGAGACAGATATACCCTACAATTAGAAGCTCTTAGTCTCTAAGAATAGTTAGATAAATAATATACTTAGCCTTAAGTAGTTAAAGCACTTTAACACGCATACAAAGACATGTTAGGTAGGAGTGTATAGGTTACTTATCTTAGACAGCTATAAGAGCTATCTTAACTAGGAGTTTAAGGACTATTACCTAGAGAACTAAATCCTTACTCTCTATATACTACCTTACTTATTACACATCCTCTAGCTACTTAATATAGTCTGTTTCTTACTATTAAAGTATAAGTACTCCTAATATATTTAAGACTTAGTATACTAACATATCTTCTATATTAATAAGGAAGGCTTTCTACTAGCCTTTAGGGATATATTCCTTAATATATTTATAAAGGTTAACTACTAAAAGGCCTTTAAGGTATTAGGGCTTATTCCTACTAATATGTAGGTAGTGTTAGATTGCCTTAAAGTGTAGCTGTATACCCTACTAGCAGTACCTCTACCTAAAACGCTATAGTAATCTAAGATGCTAAGCAATACACACAAGTTTAGGTCTTAATCTAAGCTTGTAAGTAACTCCTTCTAATAATTACTAAGTGCAGCGCAAGAGGGGTTCTTAAAGCTTATAAAAGGGGCTGAAGAGATGCTGCATAAAAACGTCCTTATTAAGGCCTGCGTGCGAGAGCTTGAAGAGCAATTAGCAGTAATAACTAAGAGAAAATCGCGTAAGAGAAAGCAGATTCAGCATGGTGGCACACTTGAGTATGGCCCAGCAGCATCGCGGGTAGCTGCTGAGGCGTGTGTAGCAGCTCAGCCATCTAAGAAGACTTAGGGTGGAGGTGGTCAACTAGGAGCTTAGTCAACTGTTTGGCGCTGTAGGAACTGCAGCAAAACTAGACACAACGCACAAACGTGCTAGGAGGGTGCAGAAACATCTTCTAAATCTAATATAAGCATGCAGTATGCTAGGTCACTGTTTAATAGCAAGTAGTTGTAGTTGTAGTAACTTGTGTTAGTTATGCTAAGAGAAAATGGCTGGTTCAGTGATATGGCCGGCTCGGTGATAATCTACGTTAACGTAGTTCACAAGCGAGCGGTCCAACCCAAGCGAGCAGTCCATCCTAACTATGATAGCCTAATAACTACTTTACATTCTAATACTATCCTAACATAATATATAATTAACCTATACTAAAGGGACCTTATAGCTTGCTATCTAAGCTATAATTAAAGATTATAATAAGAGTAAAAGACGTGCTATTATAGCCTTTAGCGTACCTTAAACTACTGTCTGCTAATAATGCTAAGGAGCCCTCTCTTAACACAATCACAAGCCTAATTTAAAGAAGCTAAGCAAACTAGAGGGGGAGGCCCTTGTACAACGTATACTTGAGCTTAATACAAGAGGAATACCTGCTACAAAGGCTATGGTGCGAGATATAGCCAATAATCTGCTTGCTGAGCGCGGTAGAGAGCCTGTTAGCAAGCACTAGGTAGACAACTTCAAGACGCGTACGCCTGAGATCAAGCTTCAAAGGAGCTGTCCATATAATCGCTAGCAAGCCCTTAACAAAGATGCACGCGTTATAACACCCTAGTTTAAGCTAGTTACTAACACAAAGGCTAAGTACAGCATCACAGACAAAGACATATACAACTTTGTCGCAGTGAGTGCAAGCAGTGCGCAAGGAATTGAGGATTGAACTGAGGTTGTATTTGTGTGAAGCTACGAACGGTACATGTAGGTAAGTGATTGTAAACAGCGCTAGCCCTTGCTAGCATCGCGCCCTCACCAAAGGTGAGTTGCAACTGCAGAGGCTGAGAAGGAGAGGTCCTAAACCGCGACACACCCCCTAGCTGGCGTAGACGCGCAGGCAGGGAGTCAACGACAGCTGACCAGGATCAGTGTATATAGATACCGTTGAGGTCGTCTCCATCAGCCTGCCGTAGGCCCTTCAGGCGCTCAGCAATATCAATAAGGCTAAGTTAGCGTACAAAGTCTGCAAATTTCTGCTTTAGCAGGATCTTTGTGAGTCCGTCAGCAGGCATATGATTAGTAGGGACCCATTTAACATTAATTTGTGAGGCAGTGACCTCCTGTTAAATCTAGAGCTAGTAGATGTTAACGTGCTTAACCTTAGTATAAAGCTTATTATGCTGCTTTGTAATAATACTAACAGTTTGCTAGTTGTTACACTAGATTGTAGGTGTACATTTAAGCGTAAGGTTAATGCTAGCAAAGAAACACATCTACTCTTCTATCTGCAAGGCTGTAAGGGAGAGTAAGAGCAATTTAGACTCTGTAGTTAATTTTATAACTGTGTGCTAGATAGTTAATTTCTAGTTAATTATAAGTCCTCTAAATTTAAAGGCGTATCCCTAAGAGCTCTAGCAAGTCTTAGGCTTGTTAGCGTACAAGGTATTAGATAATCTAAAGAAGAGAAGATCGCGGTATGTAGGATTGTTAGTGAGATACTTAGCCATGTTATGCGCGCTAGCAGAGGCTTCAAGGGCGAGAGCCTTCGTGCTGAGCAGGTAGCGCCAGGTCTGGCGGATCTTTGAGATGTGAGACTGTCCTGGGTTGATGAGGTGGCAGGCAAAGACAACGTGCGTTCAGGCAACGTCAGGTCTACCCTAGACAGCGATGTATGCGAGAGAACCAACAAGCTGCTGGTAGAGCTTTGTATAAGCAGTATTAGTCTCCTAAGTAGACTGTGGCAGCCAATTCTCTGTCAGCGGGACGTCTGGAGCCTTGCCTACAGCCTTAATACTAAATCAAGCGCACACCTTATTAATAAAAGCGTCTTAGACTAGCTAGGTCTTGTGCAGAGCTTGGTTGTGGACAATGTGGATACTAAGAAACTAGGTAAGTTCTCCTATTACTTTAATATTGTACAGATCTACTAGATCCTTCTAAAAGGAATTATAGTAATTAGCATTTCATTAATAAAATACTATAACAATATTGTTAACGTAGACAAATAGGATAAGCTAGCAGCTTATGTACAGGCATGGGAAGCCATGAACTGGCTTCAGACCTAGCTTGACAAGTTGTTGACGTAGCTCATTGTACTATAGGATTAGTGACTCCTTCAGGCCGTACAGGGCGCAGAGCACCAGCATGATCTTGCCTTTGGTATGGCAGAAGGCCTCAGGTGTTTCAGCGTATAGCTTGTAGTTAGTTTTTGCGTTTAAGAAGGCAGTAGGGACGTTGTACTGCTTTAGTTTAAGATTAAAGTAATTAGTAATTGTAATAAGAGTGCAAAAGTTGTAGATAGCAAGTATAGCAGCGTACGTGTTGTGTATTAGGGCTTAGAGGTCTCCTTAGACAACAAGTTAAGCCTTAAACTATAAGAGATATCTATCTCTATCTGTCTTATAAGCAAAGACCTACATTAGTAGCAGCACCTTACTATCTATAGTAGCCTTTAATTACTTAGTGTGTCTAAAGACACCTTTAGTGCGTAGGTCTTGCTATTTAATTTCTATTGCGTGTTAAAATTAATTGCCAAACATGTGTGTATTAAGCTGCTTCTCTAACTTTAGCAGTGGCAGTAGCTGTGTCTGATAGATTTGTGGCACTTTATCTGCTGTTGTGGATATTAAGTAAATCTCTGTTAAGAATGCTTGCAGGTAATTAACAAGAGGCTTAGGTCCCAGCCTTGTAGTGTAGACCTGTACAGCAAAGTTGTTTAGATCTCTTGGCTTTAGATTGCGCTTGCTAGAGACAATTAGGTTTGTATTAGTTAGATCAAGATTAACGTCCTGTGGCGCTCTCTTGCCTTGTTAGCAATAGCCCTTAGGAACTATATGTATTGTGTTGTCCTCCTCTAATAGTGTAGGAGTTAGAATTTGTTGTTAAGTTAATTTAGGTGTGTTGTTAGCCTTAAGTGCGTTGTTAGTTATTTTACCCCCTAACTAGGAGCCTCTAGCTCTTAAAGCTAAGGTCACAGGTGCTGTTTAGCAATAGCGTTAGTGAGCAGTTAATAGATCCTTAATGCTAACATTGTTGTTCTGTGGCATCTCTAGATATTTAAGTAGCTTAATTACCTCCTTAATCACTAGTATAGAGGTGTAGCTATCTATTCTATTAAAGAAGAGCGTAGGCTTAAATACAACGTCGCGTGTGATGATAATAGTATCCCTTGTAGGCAGCCATATGCAGAAGATATTAGTGCTATAGTAGCTAACAAGGTGGCTAATAAGAGTGCGCGATTTAAGCTTGTCAGTAGCTCTTAGGTTGCAGTTGTAGACGTAGGCGTGGCATCCTATAGGTCTTATATAAGTAACAAGTAGTTTTTGTCCCTATACAACCTTATACAGTGTCTTCTAGTCTAGAGCTTTAGTGGGCGTGCAATTAAGGATGTATGCTGCGGTGCAATACATCTTGTGCAATAAATTCTTGGGCAGGTGAGCGTGTATGCGCATAGCGCGAGCTCGCTGAGTGAGAACTCCGCCTGCGCGCTCAATGAGTCCATTCGGCTCCTTTGTACCAGCTAGAGCAGGCTCGTATAGCATTCCCAGCTCTTCTGTCGTGCTAATCAGATCATTGCCAAATCCTTTCTTGTTGTTGCAACAGATGGCGACTACGTCTGCGTTGTACACACGTTAGATTCGACAGATCAAGGCTATGAACCAACAAGTAAGTGTTGGCTTGTCCTTTCGCTTAATTGTGGCAATCTTATGCCACTTCAAGTACTCGTCTATAGAGTGTAGAGCGTATTTACTGCTGTTAATACACTCCTCTCCTATAGGGATAATGTAGATTAAGTCTATTGTAATTTAAAAGAATAGTTGTTGTGCACAGCTCTTAGCTGGGCGTCTTAAGATAATGTGAGTTATTTAAGCTCTAGTGTAGGTTTAGCAGAGACAGTCTATGTAGTCTCCTGTTAGTTAGACGCTAGTGACGTTTAATTTAAGCTAGTTAACTGCCTTTTAACCTAGGTAGCCCTAGATTTAATGAGCATTGCGTTAATTGACAACGTTTGCAGGCTTTAGCGCGTATGATGGGCAATATAATGCCCTAAACGTACTCAGCGGTGAGTGGAGAAGCGACAGCGGCGGTTGGCGTAATAGCTCGGCATTAATCAGCTAGTGTCCTCTATTGTATTCAAGTTGTGCGATGATGTTGGTTAGTTGATGCATGTATAGGACGTCGCGGCCAGAGTTGAAGTAGATTAACTCTAATTGGCAGCGAGCGAGTCCTAAGACGCTGGTTAAGAAGCCTTCGACGTACGCGACGTGCGTTAGCTCCAGCGTTAGCTGTCTATGTGGTGTACAGACGATGAGTTCCATTGTTCCCTACGCAGTGATAAGGATACAGGTATTGCTAGCGTTAATAGAACAACGTTGTGGATTATTACTTGTCCTCCTCTAGCCTTTCTATACCTCTGTGTTGACAACGTGCGTGTTAGATCCTAGATTAATAATCTATTAATTGCGTAGTTTAGTCTAAGTAATTTCATTAATAGCTATTGTTGTGAGAGATCCTATAGGCTTAGTGTGAGCGTTAATAGCAATAACGACCTTATTATCATGGTCAACTTGATTATGCCTGTTGTGACTGCTGTGGCTGTTGTGGCTGTTGTGGCTGTTGTGGCCGTCGTGGCCGTCGTGGAGAGGCTTAAGTAATGGGCCAGTTGATATCACAAACGTGTCAGTGTTGACAGGTGGCTTGCTGTCATCAACTCGCAGTGATCTAGTGTTCTGAGGTTAGCAGGTCAACTATCTCGCAAGAGCAGCCTTAATGCGCGCGTTAATCTTAGAGTCCTTCTGCGCTTCCTTAACCTTGTGTACAGCCTTAGCTGCAGGCTGATAGGTCTTTAGACGTGCTAGGTGGCGTGGATTCAGGATAAAGTAGTTAGTGTACTAATGCTGCTTCCTATATACGCAGGTAGGAATTGATTGTGCACTGTTATGGTGACCACAACTAGTTGATTGAGTCTTAGTCAGCTTCGTGATTCTGAGCTCAGCAGCAGAGACTGCCAGGCCTGTAGATTGAGGCTTCGTGCGGCGTAGGTATGTGGTCATCTCAGCGACGTATGTCTCAAGAGATGAGATCTCTGCAGTAGTGCCACGCGCTTCATGTTTGAAGATCTCGCGTAGGCAGGACGTAGCATATTCCTGATCCAGAGCCTTGCAGGCGATCAGAAAGTCCTCTTGCGGTCGGTTGCCGTCAGTTTCTGGCAGCGTGATTGATTTGCCTTGGGCGGTGATGTATACCCAGTTAGTGAGCCATTGCTCGATCTTCTTTGCAGCTCGTGGAGCAGTCTTAAGAGTGTTGTACTATTATCAAGCCCGTGTTCCACACTGAACAAGGCCTGAAGCTATTACCAGAGGACCTTATGATGCGGGGGTCGTTTTGGACAGAGCAGTACTTCCCAGAGAATTGGTTCGATCAAGACGAAGTGGAGGAGGACCTACAAGACACTGCAGGGCGCCGCAACCTGCGGCTGTTACGACTTGGTTTCAAGCTTAGTCAGGTAAAGTTGGCTTTCGTACAGAGATATTCACTTCAGCTGACCAGATTAGTACAATCGCTGAATATCATATGATCCTACTCAGTCTTGTTTCCTTGGGATTGAGAAGAGCATCGAAGACCCGGCGAAGGCTGACGCAGCCTCTCTAGACCACCAAGCTGCATCCCAAGAAGTACTTTCGTCAGCTGATTAACTTATGTCACGCAATCTTCTAGCAATTAACATGCAGTATATTCAAGACAGAAAGGTAAAAAGGTGTCTGTTAACAGCTGTTCTGAACACCCTTGCTGCTCTTGTATTTACATATCTATCACTATCGCCGATGGAAAACCATAATAACGAACAAGAGGAACAACAGTCAGTGGGTGGGGCAATGATAATATCTATCAGACTAGTTAGTGTGGTCATATATGCACTGATGAATTACGTACCAGAGGAGCAAATTGGGCAGTTGCTAGTGAGGTAGTACGTGCCCATTCCGCAACAGTTACTACTATCAGTGACATGTTCAAAAGGATATACAAATATACCATTACTAGCGATGGGTGATTGCGGCGCCTGCGGAGTTTGTTATGAAGCTGCAAAATCTCACTCTCTTTTCTGGCGGCAAGAGCGATGTGTGTGTACATATTGAAAAGAAGAACTGCTAGTACATAATCCAGTCTGCCAAGTTAGCAACTTTGCTGCGCACTATGGGCTGAGGAAACTTGCCTATTGAGCAAAGTCGTCGCGATACCCCCAAGAACAAGCAATAGTGTATGGACTGAACGCTTAAAATGCACCAACTTGGATGTCTCCGCTGGTTTTTGTTGCCATTTTTGTTCGGCAGCCTGCTTGACGTCAGTCAACTCCTGTGAATCAAACGCGGTCTGCTCACTATGTCCACGAGAAGAAGGCATATCAAGGTCAACGAGTGAATCTGAATAGCACCCCCAGTTCGATTTGTAACCGCAAGCGCAAGCGCTATCGTGCAAGGAATCGCGGGCAAGATGAGGAGAAGGGCTGTAGGTATGGATTGGCGGAAATATCCAAGATATCCAAGTCTATACGTAAATGCGGCGGCTAGCAAAAGTCAGAAAAGGCAAATAATGTAACCACGTGGCTTAGATCACATGATATCCTATTGTAGCAGGTACTGCCCGGTGGGCAAGTGCGCTTACCTCAGAGCTGAGAGCTTCTGTAACATAACATCACAACACGTGATGGCGCCTCGTTTGACGTGTCGAGCCCCTCACTCTGTTTGTGCCGTGCGCTTGTGGCAACTTTGCGTCGTAACTGCAAGGATATAAGATAAACAAATCTGGCATTATGCGACCAGTCAGGCTCGGAAAGCGCGCAAGCGTGCCAGAAGCTTGCGAAGCGGCACCTTCATCCCATCCAATACAAAGCTTTTGCCGTAAGCGCGCACGCACTGCTGAAGTAACAAACAATAACCAAATGATGTAGATGATCACTCACCAAGCCGCAAGCCATTTGCTTAAGCGGAATGCATCGTGGACAAGGTGGCGATGCGTACCCCAAGAGGTCAAGACTGAGATAGGAAAGTGGGTGAATGAGGAGCTCAAAAAGCAAGATATCCCGGAGATCCGAGAGGACGTGTTTGAATGGCGAATGTCGCGAGCATTGCCAGACGCTGCCCGTGCTGCCGGTAAGATACACCCTGAGATATCTTCGCCGCTAATCAACAATCCAGCCAATATAACGTAGTTCACAAGCGAGCGGTCCAACCCAAGCGAGTGGTCCACCTAACAGAGTTAAGATGATTGCAATGCATATGCTGCAACACCACCACCACTTACTGCAATTTGCAGGTGATAGAGATACTATTTAGACTTATTGCTATTAGATGCATCTACAATTTCAACTGCACAGGTGCGAGCGTTGTAGCCAGTCTCTCCACAACGTCTGCAACGCCTCTGTGTGCGTACCTTCTTTGCAGGCTCTCCGCCCCCCTGCTGCCTACTACCCTCCCTTTCAGCTATTAAATCAGCTACCTTACCTACCGTGAGACTCTCTGCTGCCTGAATATACTTCCTCTTTTGACCTCTAACCTCTGTTGCTATCTCTACTGCCTTGCGAAGCCCTGCTATTTCCTGTCGCATTAACACGCTATCATGCCCTATCCATGCAATGCCCTTGTTTAGCTGCTCAACTGCTCTAAGCAGAGGAGAAACTAGGGAATCTCTGTGCAGTTGTACACGCTTACAAACCAGCGTTGACTGAGCCTCTATCTTACAGAGGTTGCTTGGAGTTTTTAATTCCTATGGGGTGTCCTCTGGCTTTGGTGGAGTTAGCGTACAAAGGACCACATTAAGCTTTAATATTACCGCCTCTAGGTTGTGTAGAACTAGTCTAGCGCCCCTAAAGCCTGCATAGATGTTCTCCTTTGTAATTAACCTCTTAAAAGCTGCTTTGAAGGCTGGTAGGAAAGCCTCCTTCTTAATCTACTTAGAGCTGTACTGTGCCAAGCCACTAATCTCATTGGTTGGTTGGTTAGAATTGATTTTCGTCCGAAGGATAGGGATTAAGTCCACCATCCTGCCTCCTGAAGGGCATGTAGGACGTGCTGAGCTATAGATTTACAATGCTGTTGCGCTACCCTAGAAAGCATTTCTTGCATGTGCGAGTATTTCTACTATTTCTAGCTATAGCTCTCCTTCCTGTTAGAGAGACTAAGCAGTATAGACATAATAGGGGAGAACCCTTGTGTGTGTTTAGAGGCATTTAGGTGCCATATAGGAGATAGAGAGTAGATTGAAAAGAGAGAGTTAGTATAGATAGAGGTTGTCTGCTACTGCTCTGTTAGACCTGCAGCTGCAGATAGAACAGAGTTAGCATAATACAACAGTCTGTTGTTGCTGCTAGCTAGGATAGCTACCGCTGGCAGACCTTAGTATAGTACTGTGTAATCTAGAGAAAAGCTCTAAAGGCCTCTAGATTTATTAACAGCTCTGCAAGGTATGCTAGGCCTTTGCTATAGCTTGATGGTGGTGTAGGTAGTTGTAGTGGCCATTAGATAAAAGACCCTAGAGTCTTACAGCAGAGTACAAGGTGCTCTGGCGTCTTGTTGCACCTACATAAGCAGGTAAGCTTTGTGTTAGTGTGGTTAAGCTATTAATAGTACTAGGCAAAGTCTCTGTGCCTAGATTAGATAGAGAGGAGCTTGGCTAGGATAGCTCTTAGTAGGTCTAGTTCAGCTAAACTCCTGCGTGGTGCGTAGTCTAGCTTCTAGCCTTTGTACCACTTAGAGAGTGTTCTCCTCTTGTCTAACCACTATTTTTGTTATGTGCTAATTAGGAGTTGTTGTGCGGTAGTTTTTATGCCTAAGAGTGTAGGCATTGCAGCTTTTCTAGTAGGGAGCGAGGGCTGGCTGGCTTCTAAGTTGGCTAGCTTGTCTGCCGCTTTGTTTCCTTTGATGTCAGAGTGCCCTGGAGCCCACCTAATAGAGACGTTGTGGGTCTCCATCGCGCCCTGGCACTCGAGGAAGGCCCATTGTGAGGTAGAAGATGGGCTCCCCCTTAGGCGCCATATGACGGAGGTGCTGTCTATACACAGCCAGATTCGGCGGGTGCAGAGGGCTAGTTGCCTTATTGTGTGCTGGAGGCCTCTCTATGCTCCTACTGCTTCTGCGTCAAAGACGTGTGACATAGGGTTAAGTAACCCGCGTCCTCTGTGTAGTTATTTTCTGTTCTAGTACACTGCGAACCTATAGGTTATACATTTCTCTCCTTCCTTTGTGTACTGCTTAGAGCTATCTAAGAAGATAGTAACGTCTAACAGTAGGAGCTAGGCCTACTATTCTTTAAAGGCTTTAGCTGCCTTCTTCTTGTCTGCGCCTAGCGTTAGGTCTATTTAGCAGCTAGGAGAGTAGTAAGGGAGGTTTAGTGTTGTCCTAGGTATCTTAGGCAGAAGGGCTCCTAGCTGTTAGACCTTGGTCCAGGTTCGCTAGAGCTGCCTATATCCCTTGCCTCTAGTCACCTTGGGGATTACTGTGCGCCTAGTAAGGGGGTAGTCTGCATCTATAGTGCGGAGATGTGCTGCAAACCTTAGTTTAGCTTCTTCTAGCGCTACTGCAGCAGAGGGTAGTCTAGCGTCTTAGAAGAGCGTGGTAGTAGGAGTTGTTCTCCACACTAGGAGGATGCCCCTTGCTACTATTGCTATTGTTTTGTCTATGGCCGTTATGTGCCATCCCACGTAGGCGCTAGCTTCTAGCGGCCTGCCAGGCTTAAGCGTGCGCGGTGGCTTAGTGCGGCCTCTGTACCAGCACTCTGTTCTGTACAGAAGAGAGGGGTATATGCAGGCGATAGTTGCCTTGCGCAGTGAGCTGGCTGGTGGCCCGTAGGCCGTCCTTGCCAGGCTGCGGATGTGGAAAGCTACCTGGGCAGCTTTTATGGCGCGTGTGGCCACGTGGTACTTAAAGGTCAGTCTGCAGTTAAACCAGACCCTAAGCTACTAGAGGGCAGGCTTAGTGTTTTCTCTGCCTAAGGAGATTGCGTTAATAGTAAGCTACTTGTCTACTATACAGGGCAGCGCGTAGATGCCTCGCTGTCTAGTAAGGTGGATTATTTCTTGCTTCTCTAGAGCAAACGTGACCTTATTAGCCTTGCCCCACACCCTAATCTGTCTTAGATTGGCTGCTAGGAGCTTAACGTTCCTGTCTAGAGAGTGTGAGGCCTAGTATAGGCACACATTGTCTGCATATCCAAATCTTCTCTCTGTATCTATTAACAGTAGTTTAGCTAGGTACAGTGTGTATAGTACTAGGGAGAGGGGTAATCCTTAGGGTGTACTACAGGCAACTAGGTAGCTAGGGGTAATAGCTTATCTAAGGCAGACTTGTACCCTTTATTCTGTAAGGAAAGAGTCTATAAATAAGAGCACTCTTTAGGGCTATCCTTATTAGACTATCTAGTGTAGCAGACAGTTCTTAAGGAGGGCATTAAAAGCGCCCTGTATATCTAGGGTAACTATTATAACATGCTGTCCTTGTGCCCACGCAGCTTCTGTATTGTAGGTGAATGCTGCAGTTAGATTAGCTGTAGAGTGTTTTAGAAGGGCGCCTCTGTGTTAGGGACTAAGGATCTTGTGGGTCATAGCAGTCCACGCGATTCTCCTAGCCACTGTTCTTTCAAGCCCTTTCCTAATGCAGGAGAGGAGTGCTATAGGTCTCCAGGATCTGGGTGATCTCTGGTCTCTCTTCCCTGCCTTTAGTATCATAGCTACTTCTGCCAGCTTCTATTGTGCAGGAAAGTAGTTAAGTTCAAGGCACCGCTAGAAGATCTGTCGTATAAGTTCTCTAACTTACACCTAGCAGGCACAGAGCAGTCTTACTGTAGAGTGATCAGTGCCTAGGGAGGTGCTAGATACCACTATCGTGTTTTAATTAGCTTCCTCTAGAGAGATGTGTGTGCTCTATAGGAGAGGCGTTGCACTTTCTTAGTCTAGGTAGTGGTTAAGGTTGTCTTCTGCTGTGTATTAGTTAAGGACTTCTTCTTAGAGGGCCTCTGCTTTTTCTAGAGGATCTAATACAGTTGTGCTGTTAACTACTAGAGGCACATCCTAATTCTCTAGTATAAGCTTATGCTAGGCAATAACCCTAAAGAGTTCTTTACTATCCTTAGCGTTGTCTATAATATGTCTCTAATATTGCTTTTTAGCCTGTCAGACTATAGTCTTGAAGATCTAGGTCTCTTCTAGTAGAGAGCTGCTAGAGCATTGCTTTTTTGCACGTTTATGCCTTTAGTAGGCGATTTTACACTCTGTAGTCTACCATAGCACCACGCGCCCTTCTTTGTAGTTAGGCTTGCCTGCTGTCTGTATAGAGTGCTGGATTGTCTCTGTTAGTAGTGTAACATATTAGTCTAGTTGTGCTCTGTCTTGTGCTGTGAGCAGGTCCAGAATGCTCTAGACGCCTATTTCTACTAGTCTAGTAAACTTAGGTATGCTTGTCTCTAGGACTCTGTAGTAGTGCTAATCTAGGTACAAGGTACCTATTATAGAGGTAGGGATAGACGTTACTATTGTCTTATAGTCTAATCTACTGTACATGCTAGCGTCTACTACTAATTAGGCAAATAGGACGTTAGAGAAAGTAAGGTTAATAACATAGCCTGCTTAGTGTGTTAGTTGTCTAGGAATGCTAATATAGTCTATAGACGCAGTAGTAGCCTATCTAGCTAACTTAATTCTGCTGTTAGTTACAGCAACACTAGGTTTAAAGGCTTTGTGTTTAAGGTTAAAGTCTCCCCCTATAAGACAGTGTTTAGGAGGTGTTAGGTGTGTAACATATTAGAGGACATCTTAGTTATGTGCCTATCTGTAGCAGTTTAGAATAGAGACTCTATTCACAACTACCTAGAGCAGGTCTAGGTAGTTAAGGCTTTCTCTAGTCTAGAAATGCAGGTGGCGTCTTTTACAGACATATGCTATCACTCTAGGACACTTTAAACCTGTTGCACTAGGCGTGTTCTAGGTGCTAATAGGTGCAAAGTGTCTATATCCTAGGTAGGTAGAGGTTCTTAAGTTAGCGCAGGTGAAGGGCTCTTGAACGCACACGACGTCCATGCCCCTCTAAAATGCAACTTCTAGTATTGTGATGTGGCAGGGAGAGCTTCTGCTAATATTGGCCCAGCACACACAGAGTGGTCTGTTCTGTATGCTAGGCTGTTGTTGCCTATTGTAGGCTAGGGTGCTGTTAGGTTGTTCTAGCATAAGGATGGCGGGTTGTTACTTATGCTTGTGTCTTCTCTCTTAGAGGTAGACGAGTCGGTGTGGGCAGCAACTTGTGGGTACATGCTGCTAGCCGACATCTGTGCTAAGTTGAGGCTTTTGCGGCTAGTAGCTGCTCGCCTTAGTCTCTTTTCTCTATTAGTAGTAGAAGAGGGCGCCTGGGAGACATTTGTTGTTCTAGCAGAAGCTGCTCTGCTTTCTTCTTCTAGTTCACGCCTCTAGGCTAGAGGGTAGGGTAATGCCGCCTGCTAGGTCAGGGTAGATGTTGCTACATGCTGCTGTGTTGCCTAGTTAATAGTTTCCTTAACTGTCCTGTACAAGTGTTAATATGCTGCTTTGCCTGCTTAATAGATAGCTTTTAGTTTAGTCTTAGTAGGCTTTATTAGGTGTCTATGTACCTAGCAGGAGGCTGCCAGGCAGTTTGTATAGCTAGCTAGGTGTGGACCCTGGCAATTAGCACACTTAGTTTTATAGGGGCAGTTGTCCCTATATAGTCCTTTGTGCCTGTCTGTGCAATCTCCACAGTGCACGCAGCGTGCTACTCTAGTGCAGCAGGCAGGGTTACAATAGCCTTAGCAGCCTAGGTTGTGTCACTGTATTATAGGGTGTTTGTTAATTACTTTTAAGAACATGCTAGTTGTCAGATAAGAGCGAGCGGCGAGAGGTCGGATCTGCGCAATCGAGCAGGGACCTGTCGTGCAGCCAATCAGCAGTTGCCAGGTCGATTAAGCGAGACCTGGCAACTCCTGATTGGCCCGCACACCGGCGGCCGCGAACAGCGCTAATTCCCCCCCACTTCAATCCTGTAGCAACCAGCACGACGCCACGGCAGAAACACCATCGCCACGATCATCAATATATCATTATACCACCTAAGATCTCGTTAAGCACATACTCTGGCTCACAGTACGAGAATCTGACACTAGTTCTAAAAAGCCTAAACAAGCAGACTAGCTCTTTATAGGAAACAATCTATGTTGTAAGGCCCTGTTGGTTAGCTCTATGTCATGAGGTCCTGCAGCTAACTAGCTGCTTGCCTGTCTGTGAGCAGGCCTCATCTTCCACTAGCTAAGTGGTAGTAGGAATTTCTGTCCTGTCTAGAGTGTGGAAGGAGCTAGGTACTCCTTAGACTACATAGTTGATCTAGCGCTCTAGGGTCCTAATAGCATCACTGTCTAGAGCATTTAGAATATACTCCTAGTTTACTTAGGTTATAAGTTAGTCCTAAATTGTCTTGTTAGCTGGGGTGAGCGCCCAGCTAGTATTAATTAGTAATACAGTAGGGATGTCTTAGAGGGTGATTCCCTCTATGCTCCTTTATACAGCCTGCCTTACTATAAAGGGGGAGGGTTGCTGTATTTGCCCTGTTAGGTTAGAGATTTGGACGAAGATGCAGCAGTCCTCTTTAGGCTTAGACAGCAGGTTAGGGTGGGGTCTAGCTGTGTTGAGGGGTTAGTTACTACCCCTGTTGTTTGGCACTGAGATTTTTAGGTCTCTCGCTACGTCCGCCCAGGAGCGGCGGCCTGGGTGTTGGCTGCCTGGGTAGCTGTGGCTGGTGTCACTGCTCCGGCGGAAGTTGGTAGCTGAGTTGCTTGGGGAAAGGGAGGTCAGAGCCTGGATAACCTTCTGCTGCAGCTCTGCTGCGATCCTAGCTTCTTCAGGATCTTTGTAGCTCTCTGTGTGGTGGTCTACAGCTGCAGCAAAGGCAGTAGTGATGGTGTTCCACAACTAGGTGATTTTTTGAGTTTCGGTGATGTGGCGTTGAACGGCATCATAAGCTCTGGGTTTGGGAGCGCCCCCACCAGGGATCTGGCTGCTTAGAGGAGGGGCCTGATGGTGCAGGTGCCTCTGGAGCCGGATTGAAGCGCGTGTATTAAGCTGTTGTGGGGACTCAGGGTCTGGAGACCTCGTGTGCTGGGAGGTTGGAGACTCTGCCATCCTGACAAGCTCCTCCGCGGGTCGCGCGAGGGGCGAGGCGGACGTAGGAGATACTCCCAGGGTGCCCGCGATAACCTAGATCAGTTGCTGTGGTTTTTAGGGCCCTAGTGAAGGTTACCCAAAAATCGAAAGATTGGTGTTCGGTGCCACTAATCTCATCACTATATGCCCGCTTTAAAGGCAAAAAGCAACCCACATTAAGTGGCTGCAGCAGGTGCGATGAGTAAGCAGGCATACAGAGAACAATAATCTTCTCTTCCTTACAGTGTTTGTAGAACTTATGTGAGCTGTGGCTCTCATAGCCGTCCACAATCAGCAGCCTGTGTGCACCCACCTTCTGGTCTTTTGTATAGGTATTGAAGTGCTTCAGCTAGGCAATACCAAGCTTATTTAACGTCTAGCTATTAGGACTAACCTTAATTACCTAATCCTAAGGTAGATTATAAAACTATAAGGTAATAAGGACCTTGCTAGGGAAGATAAGGAAGGGTAGGATAGCCTATCCTTTAGCGTTAACTCCTTGTATATTAGTGACCTAACCACAGTTCCCTAGCTGCAGGCTCTTTGTACTACGCTTCTTAGAGCCTATAAAGACTATCTAGCTATAGATAACCCCTATTATAAAGCCTGTCTTGTTAAAGTTGTACATGTCTTTGTCTGTAATGCCGTACTTGGCCTTTGTGTTGGCAACTAGCTCAAACTAGGGTGTTATAACGCGTGCATCTTTGTTAAGGGCTTGCTAGCGATTATATGGACAGCTCCTTTGAAGCTTGATCTCAGGCGTACACGTCTTGAAGTTGTCTACCCAGTGCTTGCCAACAGGCTCTCCACCGCGCTCAGCAAGCAGATCATTGGCCATATCTCGCACTATAGCCTTTGTAGCAGGTATTCCTCTTGTATTAAGCTTAAGTATACGTTGTACAAGGGCCTCCTCCTCTAGTTTGCTTAGCTTCTTTAAATTAGGCTTGCGATCGCGTTAAGAGAGGGCTCCTTAGCATTATTAGTAGACAGTAGTTTAAGGTAACGTGGTTTATCACCAAGTCGCCAGGTATCACCAAACCGCCACCCCTCGCCAATTTTGCGACTGTTACAATAATTCTTACAATGCCATTACAACACAACGCGCAATCACCCTATAACAAAGGTACACTATACCTTGCTATCTAAGCTATAAAAGCTACTGTACCTAATAGTATAAATTATGTGTCTAAGGCCTTTAGTGTTCCCTAATTAATATTAAGAGACTAATGTGTAGGAGGGCTTACATAACGCAATTACAAGGCTAATTTAAAGAAGCTAATAAAGGTAGAAGAGGAGGTAATAGTTAACTATAAACTTAAGCTAGACAGACAAGGAATAGGCGCAACAAAGACTATAGTGCAAGATATAGCTAATAATCTGCTTACTGCACATAGTGAAGGACCTGTTAGTAAGCTCTAGGTAAACAGGTTTAACATACATACCTAATAAATTAAGCTTTAATATAGCTAACTATACAATTATTAACAAGCCCTAAATAAAGATACACGCGTTATAACACCCTAGTTTAAGCTAGTTAGGAATGTAAGGGAGAAGTATAGAATCCTAGATAGAGATACCTACAACTTTAATAAGACTAGGTTTATAATAGGCATAATTAGGTCTAAGATAGTGTTTACAGGCTTAGAGAAGTAATCTAACCCTAAGAATATCTAGCCTAGTAATTAGGAGTAGGTTACAATTATTATTAGTGTCTGTGCTGCTAGCTAGGCTATCCTAACCTTTATTATCTTCTAAGGTAAGGTCCTAATTATAACCTAGTACCCTAATCTACCTTGTAATTAGGTAATTATAACTAGCAAGAATAGCTAGACAATAAATAAGCTTAGTCTAGAGTAGTTAAAGTACTTTAATATATCTATAAAAGAGTATACTATTAGTGCCTACTATCTACTTATTATTAATAGCTATAAGAGCTACAACTCTGTAGAGTTTAAGGAATACTGTGTAGAACACAAGATTATTACCTTATATATACCCCTATACTTATTGCACATGTTGTAGCTGCTTAATATAGCCTATTTTAGCCCCTTAAAGAGGGCGTACTTAATTAAGGTTAACGCCTAGTTATAATACTTAAAGATATAAATTAAGAAAGAGTTCTTCCTTACTAGCTTCTAGATAGCCTATTATAAGGCTATTATAAAAGACAATATCTACAGAGGCTTTAGAGGCGCAGGACTAGTTCCTTTTAACCTAGAGCAAGTGCTATTAAAGCTTGATGTGGTCCTTCGCCCGCTAACACCACCACCACTAGAGACTACCCTATAGGAATCTAAAACACTAACTAGCGCAAAGGAGGTTAAGTCACAAATGTTGTATATCTGTAAGTGCATGCAATTGCACAGAGATTCGCCCCTGTCTCCTATTATAAAATCACTTAACTTGCTTGCTAGAGGGGTTGTGTAGATAGACTATACTAATATGTTATAGAGAAGGGAAATAGATAGTATAAAGAAGGCTATTAAGGCTCTAACAGTGCAGTGTAGTTGCAAAAGAAAGTATATCTAGACAGAGGAGGCTCTTATAGTTAGTAAGGTACAGGATATAATAGCTAAGAAGGATAGTAGTGGTAGTAAGGTATCTAAATAGTCTAGGAAGAAGGTGCGCAAAGAGAGGCACTGTGGATGTTGTGGCAAGACTAGCTACAATTTGCGCACCTGCACTGCAGAAATATTAGATGTAGATAATAGCGCTACTTCTAAAGAGTAATTATAGTAATTATAAGTATTAGTATAGTGTTATAGTTAAGCGTAATAGTTGTGTAATAGTTAGTAACTCTAAAAAAGTTAGTAAGGGGTGGCAGTTTAGTGATACCTAGTGGCTTGGTGATAAACCACGTTATACTAAAGGCTATAATAGCATATCTTTTACTCTTGTTGTAATCTTTAATTATAGCTTAGATAGTAAGCTGTAAGGTCCCTTTAGTATAGGTTAATTGCATGTTGTGTTAGGATGGCATTGTAATACAAAGTAGTTATTAGGCTATTATGGTTGGGATGGACCGCTCGCTTGGGTTGGACCGCTCGCTTGTGAACTACCGTACGTTACCGTGCCGGAGCTCGTGCCGCACGGTTCCGCGTTCCGCACGCGATCACCAAAACAACGAAATATCCTCAACACTACAACTTAACAACGCAATGACTTTAGAAGACGTACTTAAAGACACACGCGCAGCTAATGCGCGCAGTGAACTTTACTACTAAAAAATTGTAGATGCATATAACGTGTTTCACAAGCGAGCGCCGCACCCAACCAAGCGCCGCACTTTCAACAACAGAACGCCTGCGCAGCGCTATATCACAACACAACACAAATAAATAATTATTTATAGGCCTAGATAGTATTATTTAGAAGCTTTACTATTAACGTAAACCCCCAGCACCTAGGCCAACCCAGCACCCAGGCCATTTCTTGCCAAGACCATAACTATTAATATTAACACGTAATGCCTTGCTAACAAGATGTGCAATTATCTAAACAAGAGGGTAGAATTAATCTTGCCCTTTCTACTTTCTAATTATATAAATTTAAAAGCCTCTAAAGCGCTGCTTAGGCATTTAACATACTACATACAACCTTAAGTGCTAGGTATAGAGGCAGACTCTATATTAACAATAGACGCAACACACAATATAAGCTTACGCGCACTAAAGAGCAAACAATTGTACAATACATTCTTGACCTTAATTTGCGAGGATTCGCGCCCTAGCTGTGCAAGGTAGCAGATATAGCCAACAAACTGTTGGGTGTACGTGGTGGGCAGCCTGTTAGCAAGCACTAGGCTGAGCGCTTCGTGACGCGTTTAGCTACGCTTAAGATAGCCTTTAATTGAGCCAAAGATAGGCAGAGGATGCTGCAGGAGGATCTAGAGACAATTAGCGCGTGGTTTAAGCTAGTAGAGGACACAAAAGCTAAATACAGCGTACACAACCACAACATGTACAACTTTAACAAGACTAGCTTCTAGATAGGTGTTATTAGCTTAATAAAGGTTGTCACAGGCACAGAGAGACGTAATTAACCTTAGCTTATTCAGCCAGGTGATCGCGAGTGGGTAACAGTCATCCAGAGCGTCTGCGCTGCTAGATCTTGTACCCTGCCTTTCATTATCTACAAAGGACGCGTTCACATCTCTGCCTGGTACGAGGAGGCAGATATACCACGCAATTGGAAGCTCTCCGTCTCTGAGAGCGGCTGGACGAACAACGCGCTCGGCCTTGAGTGGCTGAAGCACTTCGACGCGCATACAAAGGCGAGCCAGGTAGGGGCGTACAGGCTGCTCATTTTAGACAGCCATAAGAGCCACCTTAACCAGGATTTTAAGGACTACTGCCTTAAAAACATAATCCTTACCCTCTACATGCTACCTTACTTATTATATATCCTCTAGCTACTTAATATAGTCTGCTTCTTGCTATTAAAGCATAAGTACTCTTAGCGCATATAAGACTTAGCACACAAGCACGTCTTCTATATTAACAAAGAAGGCTTCCTCCCTACCTTTAAGGACGCATTTTTTAACATATTTATAGTAGAGAACTATTACAAGGCCTTTAAGGCAGTAGGGCTAGTCCCTCTTAACGCGCAGGTTGTGTTAGATTGCCTTAAAGTGCGCCTGCGTACCCTGCTAGAACCCCTCCTCCTAGAGACGCTGTAGCAGTTAAAGACTCTAAGCAATACCTACAAGTTTAGATCTTAGTTAAAGCTTGTATGCAAGTCTTTTACTTAGTTACCTATTACTGCGCAAGTAGGCTTCTTTTAGCTTGTTAGAGGTGGCGAGCTTATGCTGCATCAGAACGCGCTTCAAGCAGCCTAGATTACTGAGCTTAAAGAGCAATTAGCAGTAATAACTAAGTAGAAATCACGCAAAAGGAAGCAGATCTAGCAAGGTAGTACTATAGAGTATGGTGAGGCAGCAGCTCAGGTGGCTGCAGAGGCCTCTGTAGCCGCTGAGCGGTTGAAGAAGGCTTATGGTAGTAGTAATTAAGAACAAGCTTAACTAGCTCTATAGCGCTGTAGAAACTGTGGAGGGACTAGACACAACACGCGAACGTGCAAAAAAGATATAGAGGCATATTCTAAATTAGATACAAGCACAGCGTACGCAGGCTCTATGTTAAATAGCGATGAAATTGAAGAGTTGTAACGTGAGTTGGTACTGCCAAGCTTTTTTGGCCCGGGTGCTGGGTTGGCCTGGGTGCTGGGGGTTTACGTTATCTATATCCTCTATTTCTACCTTATAAGTGCAGGAATTGTGTCTAATCTTACTACAACACCTATAGTATTATCTAACACACACCCTCTTTACAGGTGTCTTGCCCTTACTATAACCCCTACCCTCCTTTTTAGTAATTAAGTTAGCTACTTTGCTAACTATAAGGGTCTCCTCTATATATATATATTATTGCTTACAGGTCTTGCGCTTTATAGACGCTTCTATAGTGTCTTAAAGGCAGCCTATTTCCTCCTGTATTAACACTATATTATAAGCTATCTACTAAGCGCCCTTTACTAACTATTTAACCTGCTTATCTAACAAACTTGCTAGAGACCCTTAATAGATTTAAATCTGCTTTTAAATTAGAGTTAACTGCTCCTCTACTTTGTAAGCAGTGTGTGGTGTCTTTAGCTCCTAGGCGACGTTGCTAGGTTTTAGTGGCGTTAGCGTGCGTAGGCGCATATTAAGCTTTAATAACACCACCTCTAGGTTGTGTAGGACTAGCCTAGCACCTCTAAAGCCTGCGCGAACGTTCTCTCTAGTAAACACCTTACTAAACACTAATTTAAAGGCTAGCAGGAAGGTTTCCTTGTTAATATAGTAGATGCAACTGTGTGCTAAGGCCAAAACCTTGTCGCTATACAGGCGCTTTAGTGGCGAGAAGCAGGCGACGTCAAGTGGCTGCAACAGGTGCGACGAGTGTGGGGGCATACAGAGAGTGATTATCTTCTTCTCTCTGCAGAGATCTTGGAAAGCCACTAAGCAGTGGCTCTTATGGCTATTAATAATAAGTAGCTAGTAGACCCTAACTAGCTTTGCATGCGTATTAAAGTAGTAGAGCTAGGCAAGCGCTAGATTATTGTTAGTCTAGCTAGTAGGACTAATATTAATAACCTAGTCCTGTAGGAGGTCCTTGTAACAACGCTCTACGAACAGTGACCCGATACCACTAGGATACGGTTCTAGCGACTTATGACCATGGCCCTTGTCGCATGGCATAAGCTTACACTAAACTGCCACCAAACCCTCATATATAAGGAGCAAGGAACTATAGCATTGTAGAGTAGTTTTTCTGTATCCTTTTGTACAAGACCTATAGGTGTAGAGAATATATCCTAGTGTTCTTATTATCCTAGCACTCCTATATGCCTTGTAGCAGATTCACACCTATTCTGGATATCTCTCTTCTTGCCTGCGTCGTTACATTATACAGAAAAACTCGTCCTAGCTAGTAACAGCCTCTAAATAATATTGCAACTTGTTTGTTTTAGATTACGCCTAAGAACCTAGTGGAATTAGAGTTAATTTACTACACACTGTTATATCTAGCATTCAGCTATAGTTAGGATACTAGAGATCTCCTAACAACTAAAGCCTTTAGGTTTAGAACTTCTAAGACAATCACGTCTAGATTACTTTAGAAAAGACGCGTTAGATAGCGCCAAGGTAGAGACTAGGAGACTACTAACAACCCACCTAAATTAGAGATAATACTAATGTTAGGCAGCAACACCCCTAGTTCTAAGGAACCTACAAGAAGATTAGCCTAAGTTTAGAGTGCAGCAAATAAGGCCTCTAAACTACCCCCTAATCTAACCTTAGCAGCAAAGAATATAGCTAAAAGTAATTAAGAAGTAGATTTAGACTTAGATAAGATAGACCTAGCAAAAGAAGTTACAAGACTTTGTGCTAAAATCTCCTAACTAAGGGCTTCCTAATAACTATTAGACAACCTACTACTAACTACTAAATTAATCCTAATAATGTCTTAACAGCTATTATAGTTCTAGTCTAAGACACCCCTAGACTATAATATTAGGCGAAAACTTTCTAAACATACCCTAAAGATTAATAATCTTAATAATAGAACTAGTCTAACCTTTAAATAATAGCAGGCCTCTATAAAAGACTAATTAGAAATTAACACAGATCACTATTAGAGCAAGCGCGCTTAAATGGCCTTAGTATAGGGACACACAACAGGCCTAGCCAAAGAATATCTAGAGCCTCAGTATCTAGCTAACAGTCCTTTAGAGTTATTTCAGGACGCTGAAGAGATAATCGCCCTTCTTAAGTCCTATTTCATCACAGGAAATAAGAAGGCTAAGAGTAGAGCTGTATTTAACTAGCTTACTATAGACAAGAACAAATCATTCCCTGCGTTCAAAGCTCGTTTTCTCAGTGCAGCTATACATAGACAAGTACCTAGAACAGAGTGGTTCCACTACCTATAGACTAAGGTTACCTTGGGACTTTATGTGCCTAACCTAGGTTTTAAGAGGCAGTAGAACAATTTGTTTAAACTTATAGTAGAGCACTTAACTGCGTTTAATATAGAGCAGAACAACCAACCTAACCCTACAGGAATATTTGGACGTTCTAGTGCCCCTCTAACGTAGAGCTAAAATTGTTTTGCTTTAGACACTGCTAAAAAGGTCACACCTTCTAGAGATTACAATGCTTCGTCATTGTATCAACGTCAGCCAAGCAGAGCACCATCCGTACCTGCTCTGAGGGCCTTCTCCAAGACCCCTGGACCTGTCAAGGAATCCACACCAACACCAACACCTAGTAACTGCTATAACTGCGGTAAGCCAAAACACTATGCTAATGACTGCCAAGTCCCACGCGTACGCAAGATTAAGTTGGCTAGTGATAAGGACCTTATAGACGCCTCTAAAACACATAACTACAACACTAATAATAATAATTAGACAGGAAATAAAGAAGCCTAGGAGGAGTTCCCTTCCTAGGCCTAAACTATTATAACTTATCTAATCTTAATTTATCTTATTTATTTAGTAGTTTATATTTCCTTATTAAGTCTATTTTGTGCTTAAAAGGCCTTAGTGTCTGCATTAACTTATTAATTAATACTAGAGCTTAAGGACACCTTTTTCTTAACTCTAAAATTACTTCTTTAATTTCTTTATCTCTTTAGATTCCTATCTAAAAGCTACCCTTTAAGATTTTAGTAAAAGGTTTTAAGGACTAGATTTTAACCCTAGTTATATAGTATATCTAACTCTACATAATTATAGACAGTAGAAAGATACACAACTGTCCCTTTGTAATTATAGACTTAGGTTTACAAGACTGTATTATTAGAATCTAGTGGCTGAGAAGATTCAAGCTCTAGCTAGATTTAGAGCGTTCTTGACTTATTTAGCTAAACTAGTACCTAGCTGTTTATAACCCTACTCTGCTAATACTTATGTACCTCTGTTAAAACGTTGTATTGCAACATATTGCTCTTAATATTTAACAACGCAACAACTTATAGGAACAGGATAAGTATTAGAGAAACTACAGCACACTAGTTATCTATTAAATTAGAGGATTACTCTACGCGCTAAAAATTTAGAAGTTTACACCTCCTATAATTCTAAGTTTACCTCTAGACATACAGCAACTAACTCTTAAAACCCTACTAAATCCTTCCTCTTTACCTTCTATTGCTCTTATTTCTGCAAATATGTTCTATTTTAATATAAAAAGAAAAGAAAATAAATTCTTTACAACTAGTTTGTATAAGATAAACTAACTAATTTTAGACAAGAAACTAGAGGATAACCCTAAGAATGCTATGCTTATTAATGCACAACTTCTAGCTTGTTATAACCTATATTAGGATGTGTTTAGTAAAACAGCTGCTAAGGAACTCCCTAAGCACTAACCCTATAACTACAAGATTATATTAACTAAACCCCTTCTAAACAACTTTAGTCCTCTGTATAAGCAAAACCTAGAGGAACTAGAAGCAACTAAGCAATATGTGCAGGACTACCTTAAGCGAGGCTAGATTAAAAGCAGTAGCAGCCTGTTTACCTCTCCTATCCTGTGTGTTTGCAAGTTAAATAGCGATCTGCGCATCTACGTAGACTATTAGAAGCTTAACTAACTAACTTAGAAAGATGCGTATCTAATACTACGCATAGACAAACTGCTTACGTAACTATCTAAAGCAAAGATCTTCTCTAAGTTAGATATCTACGTAGCCTTTAATTAAATATAGATAGATCCTGCCTTAGAGGAGTACACAACCTTTTAGACTTGTTATAGAACCTATAAATATAAGGTACTACTATTTAGATTAACTAATAGCCCTGTAACCTATTAATAGTATATAAATAATGTTTTAATTAACTATCTTAATAATTTTTATATTGCCTACCTTAATAACATCCTTATCTACTCTAACAACCCTAGGACTTACTAGTTATATATTAAAAAAGTTCTAGAGAGGTTGCAAATTGCAGGACTCTAGGCTAATATTAAGAAAAGTAAGTTCTACATTATAAGGACAAAGTATCTAGGTTATATCCTCAC
>NW_022984821.1:238590-244083 GCF_010094145.1 Didymella exigua CBS 183.55
TATGGGACTGCAGCAGCGCAGGTAGCTGTAGAGGCGTCTGTAGCTGCTGAGCGGTCAAAGAAGAGTCGTGGTGGTGGTGATCAAGAAAGAGCCCAACCAGCTCTACGGCGCTGTGGGAACTGTAGCAAGACTGGGCACAACGCGCGAACGTGTAAAAAGGATACAGAGGCATCTTCTGAATTAGATGTAAGTACAATGTACGCGTGCTCCTTGTTTAATAGTGATAAAATTGAAGATGCGTAAGATAAGTTGGTTGTGCCAAGGAAAAGTGGCCGGCTCGGTGATATGGCCGGCTCGGTGATGGTTTACGTTAATACTATATTATAAGAATATAAACACCTAAGGTATAGCTAACCTATTTATCTAATAGGTGTACTAATTTAGCCACACCCTAGAGTCTATTGTGTTAGACTATAGTCCACAATTTGTGTCTACTTTCTAGTCTGCCTTCTATAATATTATTAGTGTGAAGGTTAAACTGTTAACTACCTATTATAAGGAAACAGATAGTTAAACTAAAATTATAAATAAGTATATAAACTAGAGATTGCGCCCCTTTGTATCCTACTACTAGGATAACTAGAGCAATCTACTGCCTATAATTAACTAAGCCTAAATAACCCTACCCTACTTAGTAATTAGTATAGCCCTATATTAGGTCCTCTTTAGTTCTAAACTAAAGCAGAGCTAGTTCTAGAATAACTAACTAGTGAAAGGAAAAGGACTAGAAGCTATAAACTATAAGGATGCCTTAGCCCTAGCTACTTGCATGTATAACGCCTAGGCTATAGCTAAGAAGAACATAGAACAGGCTTAACTCTAAATACAGACTGCAGTTAATAAGCATTGTTAACTAGTTAATTAGAAGGTTAGTAATATAGTCTATCTAAGCACTAAGAACCTATTAAACCTGCACCCTAGCAGAAAGCTATCTAACCTGTAGGAAGGTCTATTTTAAGTACTAGAACAGGTAGGATATTTATACTAACTTAACTTACCTAAGGGATCTTGTATCTATAATATATTTGCCCTAAATGTGTTGTGCAAAGACCCCTAGGACCTACTCCTAGGACAAGAAGCGCCAAAACCCTTAGGTATCCCTATCTAAGGCGTTAAAGAGTAGGAAGTGGAAGAAATCCTAGCCAGCAAGCTCTATCGCGCAACCCTGAAGTATTAGGTTAAGTAGGTAGGCCACAATTAGGACCCTACTTGGTATAACGCCTCTAACTTTATAGGCGCCCCCTACAAGTTAAGAGCGTTCCACGAATAATACCTAAATTAGCTAGGACCTCTAAGAGGTCTAGACAAATAGATTAACACGTGGGAGAAAGGAATAGAAGACATGTTGCAGCTAAAGGATAATAAAGTAAGGGAGAATAAACACAGTTTATTATAACACGCTATCTATAGGTACAAACTAGCTAGTTTTAGACCCTACCTTAGGCCTTACAGTAGGTTTATCTTGTTACCTAAAAATTTATAAGGCACGTTAGACAGCTTGCTGTCTAACTCTGCCCTGACTGCTCCCCCTAAACTACTATTATATCTATTCCCCCTTCTACTACTTAGACAACTACCCTATCCACCTTATTGTCTTTTTCTACCTTAACTCCCTCCTTCTATAAGGCCCTGCAAAGCCTTTGTTAGCTCCACCTAAGCTCCCACCACCTTCTTAACAGCCGCCACTAGATTAGCTATCTGAACCTGAAGGACCTGATTCTCCTCTGCTACCTGATAGTAGTCCGCTAGTAGCACGTCCACCACCGACACGCTCTTGAGCTGGGCAGTCGCTACCTGCACACAGCTCGCCAGCGCGAAGGCGGCAGCCCGGACCCTAGCCTCCGTGATGTGACGGTCATGAATCACGTCGCTGCTGAGCGCGACCTCGTACTGTCTAAGGGCCTGCCAAAAGACAGAGAATTCGCTTTCTACATAAGTAGGAAGCTAGAATCTGTTAATGTATAACTAGGCAATGGCTAGTATTAGATTTGTACTAGAACACACTTCTTGTTTTAAAAAGTGCAGTACGCACACTTCTTAGAGCTTATTAACAAAAACTCAAAGTTAACAAATTAGCTACAAGCAGCAGCCTAGACTAAACAAATATAGATAACTCTGTAAGCCTCTAGAAGCGCCCTAGGTGGTACAGGGATTAGCATGATGTGTTACAACTTGTTAAAGGTCAGACGTATAGCTAAGTCAGTCTAATATACGTACGCAGAGGTGTTCTGTTTGCTTAAGACAAAACAGAAACTGGAAGAACCTCTCTATTAGTATACTTAGTTGTGTCGCCACAACAATAGAATATATAACAACACAAAGTGAAAGTAGGTTCATGTTACCTACTGCTAATTCTTTTTTACTTACTAACTCAGCATACATTCTAGTTCAAACCTGAGTTACAGATATAGGACTATCTGTCTACAAGGAGGGGGGTAGTGTAACAACGCTCTACAAACAGTGACCTAATACTACTAGGATACAGTTCTAGCAACTTATAACCATAGCCCTTGTCGCATAGCATAAGCTTACACTAAACTGCCACTAAACCCTTATATATAAGGAGCAAGGAACTGTAGCATTGTAGAGTAGTTTTTCTGTATCCTTTTGTACAAGACCTATAGGTGTAGAGAATATATCCTGGTGTTCTTATCATCCCAGCACTCCTATATGCCTCGTAGCGGATTCACACCTATTCCGGATATCTCTCTTCTTGCCTGCGTCGTTACAGTCCTTAGTAAACTAGTTAGAGATAAGAACCTTGCCTGCAAGGATAAGGAATAGTAGGATAACCTTCCCTATTAACCTAACGCCTTGTACCAGGGTAACCTACTCATAATTACTAGGTAGGCTGGCGGAATGGGTATACTCCAACGTCCTTCGTGGGTACCCCCCAAAACTTTGTCAATAATTCATGGATTCTAGCGAAATAGGGCTTAAAAGAAAGAGAAAAACTACCTCTATATTTCTATAGTAGAGGGTTTTGTTATAACTATTAAACTACATAAGCTAGAGGCTAGAAAAGGTTAAAAAAGGGGGGGTACCTAGTGAGCATACCTATTAATAGGTATACTTTGCTAGGTAGTGTTAATAACTTAGCTAATACTAGGCAGAATAAGCTAATTCTTTTTTTATTAGAAGGCGCAATACTAGGCGCTTCTATTAAATAATAGATTATGTAAGCGTATCTCTGCTAGTTAAGAAGCTATAAGCCAAAACGTAAAAAAGCATACCCTACCCATCCGCCAGCCTATTGCTAGGTTAGATCTTCTTCTGCTTCCCAGGCTTCTCTAAGCCTGTTACTACTAGCTGCAACAAGATCTTGCCTATTAGGAAGCTAGACTTATTAAAGTTGTACACATCCTTGTCTATAATACCATACTTTGCCTTCATGGACTGAACAAGCGTGAACCAGGGCTAGATAACTGCTGGGTCCTCGCAGGCAGCCCGCTGGCGATCGTATGGGCGGGTCCACCGCTTCTAGAGCTCTGGTGTACGCTTTACCAAGTTGTCAACCCAGTTCTTGCCAACAGGCTTTGCGCTGTGCTCTCTTAGCAGTTTATCTACCATATCTTGTACGTCTGCCTTTGAGGAGGGTAGGCCACGCGCAGATTCCTTAAGTATACGTAGTATAACTGCCTCCTCTTCTAGCTTTGTAAGGCGCTTTGTATTTAGCTTATAGTTGCATTAAGAGCGTGTTCTGTTGTGTTAGTGTTAGATTATTTATTTAGGCACTTTGTAGACTTTCTTAGTGTGTTAGATACTTTGAATTTAGTTTCTTAAGATATTAGATATAGCAAGCTGTATATCAGCTTTAGTATAGAGTGTAGGAGCTTGTTGTGGTTGAGACATTACGCGCTGTTGTTGCGCCGGCGTTCTGGCAGCGAGAGTGCGGCGCTCGGTTGGGTGCGGCGCTCGCTTGTGAAACACGTTAGTGTTAATTGTTTAATGTTATTATAATATTACTAAGGCGTTCGCGGCACTATGCAATAGAAGATTAAATAACAATAGAACCTTACCCCCTATAAAGAGCTAGAGCTTGTTAATTACATAGATTAACTCTGCAGAGAGCACCTTCCACCTACGCGCGATATAGTTCAATATTTCGCCTCTATTATCTGCGGATTTGAGGTTAGGAAGACCTAGGTTACATGCTTTGTCCAGCGGCATCACAAAGCGCTTACTCCACAGTGGACCTCTGCCATAGCCTCCGAACGTCACGCCGCTAATTCCTATAGTAAGTACAGCTTGTACTTTAACATGTTAGAGCTTAAAATAAGTAAGAAGGGTATAGAGCCTAAGCACACATATAATATAGATAAGAAGGGCTTTATAATTAGGAAGATTAGTAAGCAGAAACAAGTGTTTAGCAGGACAAGCTACAGTAATAAGCGCTTCTAGCAGGCCTTAGAGGATGGCAACAGAGAGTGGGTAACGCTTATAGCGTGCGTTGGGGCTTCTGGAGTTGCACTTCCTCCAGGCCTGATTATGGCTGGAGACTCCAGCAACGTCCAAGACGCATGGGTGCGAGATATCAAGCAATTGAAGCATCGCTGCTTCGTCACAGTCACCCCAAGTGGCTAGAGCAACAATGACGCTGGCCTTAGATGGCTACAACAAGTCTTTGACAAAGAAACCAAGGCCTTAGCTTGTTGCAAGTAGTGATTGCTTATTATTAACAGTCACAGCAGCTATATAAGCTGCTTATTTCTAACGTACTGTTATTAATATAAGATACTTGTGGCGATATTTCCTCCCCACAGTACTCACACACTCTAGCCAGCTAACGTTGTCCTCTTTAAGCCACTATTAACAGCGTACTTACAGCAATTAACACAGCAGACTTAGCGCTCTAAAGGCTTGTTGTTAGTGAAGAAAGGTAGCTTCTTCTTATTATTTTAGCCTGCTTGGCTGCAATTATTTACTAAAGACAATATACTTAAAGCCTTTAAGGCAACAGGCCTTTAGCTGCTTAATTGCAATAAAGTACTTAAGCGCTTCCCTAAAGGAGCTGCTACTCTATCCACCCCTCTACCGCCTAAGGCAGGTACAACAGCACGCAAAATAATAAGGAAGTTAGACTCTGTTGTAGGCAATAGGTACTCTAATAAAGCAAGAGCTCTCTACTATAAGGTACACTACCTTGTAATTAAGAATAAGCTGCTTAATAATAATGTACAAGGCCTTATAGAGTTGCTTTTAATTAAGAAGAAGCAGGATAAGAAAAGCAAAGTGCTTACTTTAGTTAAGCTATTATTAGACTACTAGGGTAGCGCAAAGTGGTGGTTGCCTTAATTGTTTAAGGAAGCCCGCCACAGAGAGCAGATTATAAAGGAGACTGCGCATGCAGAGAAGCTTAAAAAGGCTAACATTAAAGAGCTTAAAGCTGCTAATAAGCTATATAACAACAAGATCAAAGAACAGAAGCGCGAGGCGGCTGCTGCGGCGAAGGAAGTGCGTGACCGCAAGTGCGCGGAGGAACGCGTAGCGATC
>NW_022984821.1:244333-252591 GCF_010094145.1 Didymella exigua CBS 183.55
CGTGGCTGTTTCTACAGCCTCATTTTGCTATGGTGCGTGAGGTGGGTGCTGCGTGCGGAACGCGGAACCGTGCGGCACGAGCTCCGGCACGGTACAGTCCGTGCGCAGTCAACGAGCCAGTTCAGTCAACGAGCCACCCCAAACCCTGCTGCCACATGAACCCACCCAACTTCAACGCGTCATAACTCCACAACCATAGACCTAATTCAAGAAGCAATTAAATATATTAAATTGCGTAAGGCTAGAGATAAATTCTCATACTACCAAGTTGCAAAAGCATTTAGAGTTAATTAAACAACACTGTTGCAAAGGCACAAGGGTGCACAGGGCTCTAAGGACACACAGGCAGCCAAAGACTAACAAAACCTTAACCTACAACAAGAGGATAAGTTAATTAGATACATAGAAAGGTATATAAGGGATAGTGTACTACCTACACAAAGTATTTTAAAAAATTTCAGCAGCGTGGTTGCGCAGCAAGAGGTCTCTGAAAGCTGGATTACCTGGTTTCAACACCGCCATCCTGACAAGCTTATCACTAAATACAACACTAGTATAGATTATAGGCGTCACCTGGCTGACAACAAGTATAAATACAAGTTATACTTTAACTTGCTGCACTCTAAGATGCGAGAACATGGCATTGACAAGCGCAACACGTACAATATAGATAAGAAAGGCTTCTATGTCAGCATCACCCACCACACTAAAAGGATCTTCTCTAAGGCAGTTTATGAGTTAAAAGAGCGTACAGCAGCAATAAGAGATAGCAACAGAGAATAGGTAACGCTGCTGGCTTGCGTATGCGCTTCTAGAGATGCATTACCACCCGCTCTTATCTACTAGGGCACCTCTGGGGTTTAATTAAGCTAGGTTAACAATCTTTTAGCTAAATAATACTAAATTTTTGTATCCTACTTAGCTTTAGGATAGTTAAATAACGCCTTAGGACTTGCCTAGCTTTAACAGGTGTTTGAACGCTATACTGCAGCCAAAGCTTGCCAGCAATGGCGCCTTCTAATACTTGACAGCCACGCCAGCCACCTCACGCCAGATTTTTTGGAGTATTGTGAAGCTAAACGCATCATAGTTATAGTGTATCCTCCCTATTCAACCCACAGCTTGCAGCCGTTAGATGTTGTGCTCTTTGCGCCGCTTTTAAAGCACTACACTGAGGAGCTTACCCAACGCCTCCAGCGAACCCAAGGCCTCTTAAGGATCACCAAACGCGACTTCTATAGCAACTTTTGGCCAGCTTAGAGCTCTACAATGACTCACGATCTTATATTAAAGAGTTTCCAAGCTACAGGCGTATGGCTGATGGACGCAGACCCAGTACTTCAACGCTTCAACAATGGCCCACAACAACAAGATGACAAGCCAGGAATTAGGGAGCAAGGCAACGGCGATACCTAGCCTCAATTGCGCAAAATTTTTGATGCTGCAGTGGCTAACAAGGCCAAATTTGAAGCCAAACAGCTGTCCTAAGGCCTGCACTCGCTGCAGGTCAACAACAAGCTTCTACAACTCTAGAACGCGGAGCTACACGCTGAAATTAACCTCATTAAGAAGCGCCTGACCAAGTCTACAACACTAACTACACAAGAAGGCGACGATTAGCACGGCGGTGCTGTATTCTACAGTCCCAGGAAGCTTGCCAGCGCGCGCGCGCGCAAGGCCGCAGAACTGGACGAAGCCGCGGAGCTACAACTCAAAAAAACTCGCGATAGAGAGGCAAGAGCAGCAGAAGCAGCTCACAAAAAGCAGAATCAAGAAGCTGCGAAGGTGGCTCAACAACAAGCCAGAATTAAGCGTGATTGCAAGCAGAAACAGCGCGCTAAGGAACGCGCTGCAGAACGGGCGCTTAAAAAGCAACAACAACAAGCTGCAACCACTCAAAAAAAGCCACGATACAGCAAACAAGCGTAAGCGAAAAGCCTCACACAAAGCAGCAGAAAATCTAGCAAAGCATTGTTGTGGTGCGGCTGCATTAAGTCAGGTTAACGCTGGTCCGCCTGAGGCGTCTCCCCCACCCAAATTTAGCAGAAACATCTGCCAACTCAAGACGCCAGCAAGATTAAAGCAGTGCAAATAATCTAGAAGCTTCTTTATAGCAATACCTCAAAAAATCTCACAAAAATAGCTATTGTGTGTGGCTCAATAACCTCATCTTTTTGATCGTCCCATATTGGTGGGGTGGCTCGTTGACTGAACTGGCTCGTTGACTGCGCACGGACTGTCCATAAACAACAAGCAGAGAGCTCTTCCCAGGAGATCAGGCGGTCCACTCGTACAGACATAGCAACACAATAATGATGATAACCGCACATGCAACTGGTTATTTGTACTCGGGTTTGGCCGCTGACCTTATGTTACCTTCTTTGCGTCCCAAATTAAGTGCCTTCATACATGCTGCAATCCTCTTACGCTAATCTTTCATGTTGCGGCAAACGTAGCCGCTGTATATCGATGGAAAACTGCGCCGAGTTGCTTGCTAGCTAGGAGGCGACCGTATATACATGCCCTGAGACGTGCTAAGCTAGCCCAAGGTAGTCAACAAAGGTGACGATCGAGGCCTGTCGGACCGACTTGCACCGCAACATTTCATTTTTTTTGGTCTGCAATTGCAGCACAGGCACTCTGTTGCCTTTGTGCATCTGTTATCCTCCTTCTCCCAATACTTGTCCTTGATGCGCTCTGCACCCTGAATCAACGCTATAGTTTCTGTCGCAGGCCAAGCGCTGTCGTGAACCTGAACTCTATTACAAATCGTGCCGTGCGAGGGCCTACATATAAGCTGCGCTATGATGCCAGAACAATACAACATCCATCACACACACATTTCTTAATATCCCATACCTGCAGCACCACACCCAACCGTGCGACAGTTATGAGCCCGGTCAACCTTCCTTCTGCAGCATTACCAGTCCATATAAATACTATTAATTCCATTGACTGCTCGTCGCAAGTACGCTGCTGGTCACGACAAGTTGTTGCAGTCCCAGCAGAAATTGAGGGGTCGCGTCCGCAACCCCGCAACCCCGCACTTGTCAGAGAACTGACAGTTGTACAACCACAACCACCTTGACGAACAACAAGAACAGCAATATCGAGAACCACTACCAGACGTTCACGATGTCATCGTTGAGATATCACAATCTGCCAATGCTCAACGCTCGCAACGATTGGATCGACTGGTACAATTCCATTGAAGATCTTGCCAAGCGCAACGAGGTGTGGAAGTACTGCGATCCACTGGGCATCGAGAACCTCGTCTTCACCTCAACGAAACCATCAGACTCAGCAAGTAAGGACACTATCCAGAAGTTCCAAAGCTTGCAGAGCATCTTCGACTCTGAGAAGAAGAAGTACGACAAGGTATCTGATCGCATCGACTACACCGTCTGTCAAGAGTTCAAGCAACACTACCTTGGCAAGCACGACGTGCGAAGCAAGCTTGCCGCGCTCTCAGACAGCATTCAGCCGAACGCGAAAGACCAAAGGCAAGACATCCGAACTGAGTTTGAAAGGCTCAGAAAAGGACCAGGTAACACAAGCCTGGATAGGTGGCTTGGCCGATGGCCTGCTCTCGTAAACAGTGCCAAAAGGTACACGATCGAGAACCTCAGCGAACCGCAAATATGTGAAGCTTTCGTTGAAGCATGTCGAGATATCAATCCGCCATTCTACAACTACATGAAGTCGAAGGATGCACAAACCGAGAGCCAAGCGTCGGTGATCAACCAAACTGAAACGGCGCTGAGAAGCATCTCCGATGCACTAATCACGGCACTGAACACGATCAGTCCAGAACATGCGAGCCACGGCCTCATCACGGTAGGCGATTCGAGTGATGCTGACTCTGACGATGCGGTCGACGAAGCCGATGCTCCAGCGGTGCAGAGAGCACGGAACACGATTGACAGGACCCTCAGATCCTTTCGTAGGCTGAAGCCAACACTCTCTGACAACAGGATCACGATAAGCTTCTGTATCAAGCAGTACCGCAGCATGGCACCTCCGAGCGAGAAGATCGCCAGGGGTCGCGCAGCTCACGCTACGCTTCAGGGCAGAAAGCACGGTCGTGATCCGAAGACGTCAGACGAGGAGGATGGGCAGCCACGGCGGAAGCGAGAGGCGATTGGATCGAGTTCAGTCTCTGCAACCCAGCCGAGCTGCCTTCGAGACTGTGTTTGCGGACAAGCACACAAGTTCGCCGACTGTTGGTACCTTAACCCCGCAAAAGCTCCAGCGAGATGGAGACCACAAGTTCACATTCAATCAAAAGTGATCACAGCAATCACAGGAAGTCATCGCCAGCGCGAAAAGATCGAAAGAAGCTTTTCTCGCAGCAAGATCGCACTGCCTGACTTCTGGCCTGGCAACAATGCAGATGAACAACCCGAGAAAGCGGGAAGCCAAGCCAGCTCTGTCACGATAACAAGTAATCGCCAGACTAGACCCAGGGCTTCTTTCGCTACTTCCAGATACGCACTAAGCACTACGCGAAGTCAAGAGCACGACAGTTGTTTTCGTCTTGACAACTGCGCAGATACACACGTCTGCAACGACAGATCGCGCTTCAATCAATACAAGCCAATACAAGATGAAATCATCAGCTTTGGCAATACTAATACGCACATCGAAGGTGTTGGAAATGTCGGCATTAATGTCACAACACCTACAGGTCAGGGTCTCGTTCAACTGGAAAATGTGGCATATGTACCTGGCTTTCACTGGAACCTTCTAAGCACACATGTGCTTGAGAAACAGGGCATGTTTTTCAACACACGAACATGCTGGGTGGAGTTCTCAGACGGCTCAAGGGCCTTTGAAGTCACAAAGCAAGGCGCTTTCCAAGTCGTTAAGCCACACAGTGCACAGCAACTTTCCAACGAGAACACAACCATCAAAAACACAGGGCATGCCTTTGCTACAAAGAAGACGTCCCGAGATGTAAAGAATGCCTCAGCAACAATGGACGTGTGGCATGCACGGTTGGGACACATCCGTAAAGAAGCTCTTGAGCATGTGTCCAAAACAACAAAAGGTGTAACGCTAAGTACGTCAAACTTCGAGCGGAACGCAGAGCTCTGCGAGACATGCGAACTTGCACAAGCACACAAACAAGTATCAAGGATTCCATTGTGGAAAGGGAACTACCCTTTTGAAAAGGTTCATATGGACCTCATCGACATGGAAGAAGCATTCAACGCTGACTCATGGGTGGTTCACTTTTACTGTGACTACTCTGCGTACCACATATCTTTCAATCTCCCAAACAAGACCCAAGATGAGCTTGTGTCTGTGACCAAGGAATTCCTAGCTATCACCAACACTAACTGGGGATTTACCACACGATACATCCGATCAGATGGCGAGAAGGGCTTAGGTACCAAGTGGAAGGAGACAATAGCCGCAAAGGGCATCACCTTTACACCGTCTCCCCCAGACACCCCAGATCAGAACGGTCTTGCCGAACGTTCTGGGGGGGTGATCATGACTACTGCGCGAAAACTTCGCATACAGAGTAGATTACCACACAAGCTCTGGCCACACATAGTTGCACACGCCACACGCCTTCTGAATCGCATTCCAGTGCAGCGCAAAGACTGGAAAACACCGTTCGAGATGGTGCACGGTCGCCAGCCTGACCTTTCGAACTTGAAAATCATTGGATCGCGAGCTTACGTTCTTATCAAGAACTGGAGAGACCGTCCAGCTAGAGCGAAACTACGAGAGAAAGCGCTCACTGGATGGCTCGTTGGAACTGAAGCAACCAATATTCACAAGGTCTGGATACCACAGTCCAACCGTGTGATCACATCACGGGACGTACGCATGGACGAAAACGTCATGTACGACTCACAACAGTCTATGGATCTTCCGCAACGTGAGCAAGCACTTTCTACCACATTAAATGACGTCGATGTAGAGGAGTCAGACAACGACATGCTTCTCATCGGCGGCGATACCGCAGAACAGGCAGAAGAGCCAGTCGATCCACAGGGGCACGAAGCGCCGCCTGCAGGTTCAAGGAGAGACGAAGCATCTCTACAGGATATGACCCTACAGCCCAAGACTAGAAGCACACCTATGCGATGGCCGTATCCAACTCCAGTGTCTGTTGAATCAGTTCCACGTCAAACAAGCGCTACACAAGAAACACCTGGACACAGAAGGGACGTCGCTACTGACGCATCTGTTCTTCAAAACCTACGCACCAGTACCGGACGGAGCATTCGACTATCACAAAGAGGTCAAGACGCCGTCGGTACCACCCAAACTCAAGCTACACAGCGACATAACGAGAAGAAAGCACGACGCCAAGCTCATGCTCTACGACTTGAGCGGGCTAAACTCGGTCAGCAAGTAGCCCACGCATTTGCAGCAGCACAGTCTATACGCATGCACCGGAGAGACCTACTACCGCCACCTGACTTCTGGCATCAGCTGAAGCGACATCCTGAGGGCAAAGAGTTCCGGCGTGCTGCAGACGCTGAACTTACATCACTCGAAGAGAAGAAGACCTTCGAGCTTGTGGACTACCCAGAAGGCAAGCAAGTGCTGCCGCTGAAGTGGGTGTTCACGTACAAAGTTGACGACGCCGGCTACCTCGTCCGTCACAAAGCACGGATCTGCGTCAGAGGTGATCTTCAACACCACATATCGGACGACATATATGCAGCAACAGGCGCATATCGCAGCTTTCGCATCCTAATGGCTCTGGTCTGCGCATTCGGGCTTCTCTGTCACCAAATTGACTTCAAGAACGCCTTCACCAATGCAGACATGGACGAAGAGGTATACACCGCCTGTCCGCCAGGGTATCACCAGTCAGGCAAAGTCTGGAAACTGCGAAAAGCGCTGTATGGATTGCGCAAGTCACCAAAACTATGGTTCAACGAGCTCGTATCATTTCTCAAGGGTCTGGGATTTGATCATTGCCCAGATGAGCCATGCATACTCATCAACAAGCAAACAGGACTCATCCTGTTTCTCTACGTAGACGACATGCTCGTCATCGCACAGCCAGAATGTATTCATTTCATTCAAGAATTCAAGCTAAGATTGAACAACAGGTATGGGATTAAGGATTTGAGCGAAGCAATCTCCTTCCTCAACATCAGCATCCTCCGAAAAACCAGAGACAAGAAGCTCTGGATCAGCCAACACGGGTATATTGAGAAGATCTGTACCAAGTTCGGCATTGACGACACTGGAAGAAGGGCTACAACGCCTCTCCTCTCGTCTTATCGTCCTCAACAATACGAGGGGCAAGCAACGCTTCATCAGATCACAGAGATGCAAGAAAAGGTAGGCTCGATCCTGTATGCAGCAGTGGTATCGCGACCCGATGTGTCTTTTGCAGCCAGCCAGTTAAGTCAGTTCACGTTGAACCCTTCACCGGAGCACTTGCGTTACGCGAACCGAGTTCTCGCATATCTCCAGGCCACGAAGTACTATGCCATCGAGTTCTTGGGCTCAGTGGAAACTACCACTGAAGTAGAGACACGCGATGAAGAGGTACTTCAGCTGTCAAGCGACGCATCGTTCGCGGATGATCCAGAGACTCGAAGATCCACGCAAGGCTACCTCATGAAGCTGTTCAACGGGCCGATCATGTGGCAGTCGTCTAAGCAGAAGACTGTAACCACGTCAACGACTGAAGCTGAGCTGCTCTCGCTGTCACACACAGCGAAAGAGACAATAGGTCTGTACCGGCTGTTCAAGCAGATACAGTTCGATCCCGAGCACCAACCTCGCATACTCTGTGACAACCAGCAAACGACAGGCCTGATCCAAAAAGGCAGACCACAAGCGTCATCAAAGCTGAAGCACGTTGACATCCATAGCTTATGGCTAAGGCAGGTCTACAGAGACGGCAAAGTCACAGTTCAATGGGTTCCAACGACTGAAATGCCTTCGGACGGCTTCACCAAACCACTCTCAGCAGAAAAGCACTCTCAGTTCGTACGTCATTTAGGCCTGGTTGATATCTCATCGCAGCTTGATCCAGCGCATCGACACAAAGAGGCAAACTCTGAACACAATCAGACCTCATCTGAGACTGAATGAGCTCTGAGGGGGTGTGTCGCAGGCCAAGCGCTGTCGTGAACCTGAACTCTATTACAAATCGTGCCGTGCGAGGGCCTACATATAAGCTGCGCTATGATGCCAGAACAATACAACATCCATCACACACACATTTCTTAATATCCCATACCTGCAGCACCACACCCAACCGTGCGACAGTT
>NW_022984822.1:0-55484 GCF_010094145.1 Didymella exigua CBS 183.55
TACCTATGGTCCGTGCGACCCTACCCTACCTATACCTATGGCCCGTGCGACCCTACCCTACCTATACCTACGTCCGTGCGACCTATACCCTACCTATATCCTACCCTAGGTACATGGTACCCATCCGCCAGTCTAGAATTAGCGCTGTTCGCGGCCGCCTGTGTGCGGGCCAATCAGGAGTTGCCAGGTCTCGCTTAATCGACCTGGCAACTGCTGATTGGCTGCACGACAGGTCCCTGCTCGATTGCGCAGATCCGACCTCTCGCCGCTCGCTCTTATCTGACAGCTTGATAAAGTGCTATAGCCAGGCAAGCCCAAGCTCATTTGTTGTCTATCCATTATCACTAACCCCTATTCTCTAATCCTAGGGGTATGATACCAGGCCTGGTTGTGGTTCTTAGCTTTGAAGATAATGAAGGGTGGGATAACCCACCCTGTGGCGTTGATGGCGGCAATCAACGTCACCCACTCCCTGTCACCAGGCTGAACCCTAAGTGGCTTAAGGCGCCTCTTAGAGGCTGTGAATACCTTCACAGACCCCCTAACGCCTATCTAGAAGCCAGTCTTATCAAAGTTGTACGTGTCTTAATCTAGGATACTATACTTGGCTTTGACGTTGCGTACAAGGTTGAACCAGGGGCTGATAATAGCTGGATTACTGCAGAGGACTCGCTGGTGATCACGGAGTCGAGTTACCTGAGATTTGACCTCAGGCCGGCGTTGGATCAGCCTATAGGCCCAGTTCTCCCCAACCTGGCCACCACTACGCCTAGCTAGTAGCTGGTCAGCCATTCCACGTACGTGGCTAAGCGTAGGGGCAGCGCCTCTAGCGTCAAGCTTCCTTATATATTGTATAACTGCCTCCTCTTCATGCTTCTGAAGCTTAGATGAGTTGGGGTGGGTATCGCGTCGTGGGGTTCTTCCGGCGCCTTGATGGCTAAGTGTACTTTGAGGAACCTTGTAGATAGCAGCAGCGCGTCGCTGGCTTAGTGACGCGTTAGATTTCATTGCTTGGGTAGCAAGTATAACTCTATCTGCACAGGAAAGTAATTCAAGATCAACTGGTTGAGCCATTGTAATTGATAGTAGAAAGCGTTGTGGTCTTGGCAGAGTGATTCGCTCGGTGGGGTGATCCGCTCGGTGGTGGACCACGTTACACTCATTATATACATTTGCTCTTCGTACCGCAACAGCACCCCCCGGGCACGCATGTACCACATCCGCAGCACCAGAAGGACATCATTCTGTTTCTACTCAGCTATTTATCATTTATGGTCTCGGATGCGATGTGGAATTAGGAGTGGCGAGAACGGGCTATCCATCTCTTGCTTATGCGATTGATGTCGCTATAGAGGACGGAGTCAGGCCTACATGGAAAGGAACACGTCCTACTGCGGCATGGTTACTTACCCAGCTCCAGTCGCGACAAGGTGTGGACAACGATACTGTCACTACTGCGTATGGTTTTTTCCTGACGAGAGACCACTCGTCGAGCTCTTAGATCCATGTGCGATCTGCTCTGTCACTTCTTCCTGCGATGCTCGAACGTAGTTAGTCTGCGATCGCCTTTCCGCCGTGCTTTTGCGATGCTTCTTTTCGTCCGGAATTTCGAGAATCGTCCATCTCGCTTTCATGTTATTTCAGCTCACTGGTTGACAGAGACCATCTCATGACGTAAAATTCGTTGCGCTAAAGATGTTTCCACTCCCGTATCACCAAACGCTTCCTACAACCCCAATACCTCGCTGATACCCCCCGTCAAATTGGCAAGGCTCTTACTACCACCTACAATCGCAACCAGCGCATCCTTGTAACTATCCGCCACAATCCTCGCGCCCTCAGGAACCGGCTCAGGGCTATTCCCAAACAACTGCGCAACCATAGCGCCCAAGGTATTCAACGTAATCGGTGCCTTGCTCGGTCTCCAGCCTAAATTATACGGTAACTGCTCTTTCTCAAACATGCTCCGGACGTACTCGATCTTCGCATTGCCATTAACAGGATCACCCATTGTTTGAAGGTAAAGTGCATTCTCGCCGTACGACAAGACGGCTTCACGGACGCCGTATGTGAAGTCTGGGTTCTTCGCCAGACTATCGTTGTACCGCGCGAACTTCGCTTTGCTGGCAGTGGGCACGTCGGTTACTGTTTTGCCGTCGAAGAAGCGGATGTACTGCTGCCAGTTGGGGTCGTAAAAGGGTTGCAGGTTGCCGAGCGCGGCGTCCTGGCGCGAGATCGAGGCGTCGTGCTCGATGGGGAAGTTGTGCATGTTCAGGTCGTCCAGGTCAAATGAGCCGCCGAGGGAGTTGGGGGAGGCGAGCAGACCCGCACCACCGATTGCGGTGGTGAAGTCGGCGCCCACATTGAGACCTTCTGCTAGCCCCTTCAGCAGAATGGGAATGGTGTTGCCTTTGCCGTTGTGGGGGATGAAGCCGTGGTTTGCAAGACTGTTGAGAGCAGGGCAAGGGGAGCGGACTGGTTCTGGTGTTAGTTGATAGCATTGATGATGGTTGTTTGCGAGGTAATGTACCATCACCCGAGCCGGCAGGCTTGAAGTCCGTGAACCTGGGATCATCTGCAGGTGCTGGTCCAAGAGACTTGAGCAGTGCTGCGATGTTTAGTGGCAGACCGAGCAACGAGCCTCCCTGAGGGTGTGCAACAACGCTGGCCACAAGCGCACCAGCCACGATAGTAAGACGCATACTGAACGTAAGTTGAGCGAGATATTGTAAGGGAGCGTACTCGTGAGGAACCAGGCAAGCACGGGCACAGAGGCCTTTTGACCCAATAATGACCATGGAAATTCGATCACGAGAACACCACCTCAGCCTGCTTAGGTTGTAATCCTGCCTCGGAACATTGCAGTGAATCGTTTTCGGCCAAAGGCAGCTACGATGAGAACAGGAATGATGTACAGTACTCGCCATCGCTGGTGTGTGTTTAGCTCCGGGAAGGCTCAGATCCGGCTCAAAGTGGGCAAGTGCTGTCAATCATTTGCCGGATTGCCGGAGATAATGAACCTCACACTAATCCTTTTGGAGTAACTTGAGCTTCTTCTAATCCGCATCGTGCTTACCATGGGTGATGGGGAGTGGAGAACGTGCTTGATACCTTATAAGCGCTTATACGTCGTCATGATTGGACACCCCGTATTCTATCTCACCTGCACGCAGACCATTCACGATGATTCATAAACGACCGCGTCTCCGCTTTGTTCGAAGAGGGTCGTTTAATCCTATCGAAGCGTCTCATGTACTACCCGTAGCCTCTACCTCCTCTTCTGCTGGCGCCGATGTGACATATCTACTCAAGACCCCCTCCACCGTCCAGATCCTCTCCAGCTCAGCCGATCTCTCCATAAACGCTTTTCTCAGGTCGCACACAATATGCGCACACAAAACGCTGCACCCGATCCTGTCCTTCAAGCCAGCCTCTGTCGTTGTCAGGATCCATTTTGACGTACAGCCCAATCAACAGCCTCCTGAGACTGCAGATCCCCGATGTACGTGTGCAACCTATAGTGACTACGAGGGAATCTGGGTGTACGCTGTCCTCCACGCAAACCTCGATAAACCACTGCAGGACTGCTCGGCAGAACATGTAGTCTTTTAGCTGCACGACGGTGCTGTATGCCTGAACGAGGTTCTTGAACTGAGCGTTGTCGGTCCTTTCTGTGACCAAGACGCGCATTTAATAGAGCCAACGCAGATAAATATCGAACCCGAACTGGCCTATACTGGGGAACAATTGTGCTGAGACCGCATACAAGTTCCAATCCGCTTGGTAAAAAAGCCACCTAAGTATCATAGGAGTACCTTGTTCAGGTGCCTGGTCAAAAGCTTGTTCTTCTCAGGTGTCCATGCATGACTGGTAGAAGTTTTTGCTGTGGGTATTGCGACAATATGTCAAGTTGTCCATGTCTGAGAGGCAGGGCGTGGCAGATGGCGCAATTGCCTCCGATTTTGCGTCTTTTTGGCTGCACACCTTGCTGGAGGACGCTGGACATCTCACACGGAAGTCCTTCTTGCACTCGAGATTGCTTCTTGTATAGACCTATTAATTTGAACACTGTCCTACAGCTCATGCTAGTCCCTTATTAGCTGTAGTGTGGGAGAAAGGTTGTAACGTACCGAGCCCTGGGTTTCCTACGAAGACTGACGCGCGGTGTCACTGGCATAGCTTTTGGTAACTCTCCAATAATCTCAGATAGCACATTTTATAACAGCGTTTGTGACCGACATTGTGGATTAATACATCAAAGCTCTTCTCTATAATGGGTGTTCCTCTCGCAAAGTTGTAGTGCGCTCACGCAGGAAGAGACAAGGCTTGAAAGAAAGAAATGATCGAACGATGCAGCTGCACAGGGTCTGCCATCCTTCGGTAAGCTCAAAGATCAAAGAACATGCCTCCACAGACTAACACATCGTAAAGCAACCGTGTACTGGCTGTCTTCGTCCAACTCCCTCAATCCATCGTAGTAGCTGATGCAGCGTATACCGCCTAGATCCTCTTCTTCGGTGCAATCTCACCTTTTTTCATCAGATCTTCTCTTCCGGATTATCTTTGTCGTCATCTTTGTCTTCATCTTCGTCGCCATCTTCGTCGTCATCCAAAGAACCTTCCAACAGAAGTTTTTCCAAGAGGTACTCCATCTTCCAAGCTGTACTTTAGGTGGGTGACTCCTCCAGAAGAGCAAAGGACAGACCACGCAGGAGCTGGACCGGTTGTTTCTCTAAAGTGAACGAAATACAGGCCTCTTCGAGATCCAGCCTCATATACAGCCCAATCAGAAGCCATCTAAGGCTGCATGGTCCAGAGGTCATTGCATACGCCATCTGTATGACCGCTGAGCCTGGAAATCTGCGATCGTCAACGCACAGTTCGACAAAAGCCCGTAGAACAGACTTGCAGAACTTTTCATCGTGCAGCGCTTGTCCAGTGACGTAGGATTCAACCAGATTGTTGTAGCACACGTTGGTATTCTCGCCCCCCATCATGATTTCGCTGCGGTAGAGCCAATTAGAGTATGTGTAGAAATTGCGCTCGCTGACGTCGGGCAATGACTGTTGTTGAAAAGTTGGGTCATTCCAGACATGTTGATAGAGAGGGCACCTGGTCGCGGCAACGGGTGTTTGTTCCTTCCAATCTTGCAGACTTGACCAGTGGAAATTGGCCCCGCACGAGTCGACGCAGAATGTAGGCTCGTCTACGCCCGCGCGGAGCTCCTTGTAGCAGACGAAGCAGTCACCTTCTACTTCACGCCTCTTTTCCTGGAACTTGTTGCGAAACAGTGACGAGCTCCTGCAACGCAAGTCTCCGTGGACTCTAAATAATGTCATCTGAGAACTGATCTTACAGTCGACCATTCGACGCCCTGGCCTAAAGTCTTGCTAGCGACACCTCGTATACATGGCGTGTATGCACGGAAAGCCATGCTTCTTGCGGACGCTGATACGCTTTTACTGGTGACATGGTGATGTAGAGACCTCGATCACCGCGATATCGAGATATCCATGTTGTTGTATGTGTTGGTTTGCTTCTCGAAGTAACGAAACGCAGCGCGAGGCAGAGCAGATATAGCTCGCCGTCCGACGTGATTTACCTGCTGCTGAACATTTTGCAGCGTCACTAATATTGATAAATCCAGGTAAGAGAGGGCCTTTACTCACCCGATCGATCGTAGAAGTTCTCGAGAAATGAGTGAGGTAGTGCATCACTGCTGTGAAGTGCGGCCTCGACGTGATCGACTTGGCTTGCTTGCGTCACCAATTAAGCCGCATAGTCATAATCAAGACAAAGGAGTTAAATATAAACCAACCGTACTGTTGGAGACAGCGCCTAGCCGCTCCTGAGTGGTGAAAGTGATGAGGCAGCCTTAAAAGTCTCAGCTCTGCCACCCAAGACTCACAGAACATGGACTTGCAAGGCCAACCACTGTGCTTAATGTACAGAAGAATAGGCAATGACGTTAACTAGCAACTGCGCATGCTCGGATTGAAGAAGTGCTTCATCTGCAAGGGGCGACCACAAAACTGAAATCGGCAAGGGATGCCATTCACGAACTCAGGAAAGGAAGCGGCGCATCCCGCCCGAAGAGAGGAGCAACTGTATGGATGCTATGCGCAAATACTCTTGCGTTGGGTTCCACCCTGTATACCCCGAAGATGTACCAATAGGCTCTAATCAAGCCAATGCCCGATGTGCGGCTTTCCATCAACGCGACACCAACCCTTGATTACCTGACCCTCTAGGTCGGCCGTCTAAAAGGATGCGCCTCGGTATTAAGCACCCACTCATCCAGACTGACCAGATCCTCCTCGGCAAACAGCAAATAGAAATACTTCAGCGTCTCGGCAAGCCAGAAGCTCTCCATGCTATCGTCCAGCTCCGGCACCGCCTTGGTAACATCATCGATGGCGCTGTTTCCAAACTCGGCCGCCGTCGCGCGCATCACGGCCTCGAACATGCGCCACCCGGCTTCGCGCCAGTGCGAATCGCCCGTGATGCGGTACATATACCAGACCGACTCTATGGCCTCGGGGCTGGAAAGCGTGTTAGCAAGAATTACTGTTGGGGGAGGGAGTAGGACGCAACGTACCGGAGGATATAGCTCCTGGCCCCGATTCTCACGACGCCCTCGGGGAGCCGCTCTTCCTCGATGCGGTTCTTGACATACTCCTTATGGTTCAGCACCGGCATGGGCGAGTAGACGTACGGGAACGCGGGCGCGATGCGAGACGATGGTGGCAAGCCGGCAAATTCAGGGATGTTGAGACCTGGTTGAACTCTTGTAGGTGGACCTTCACCCTCTTCTGATTCGCCGCCCATGACGGATTCATGGTCCTGGTGGGGAGTGTGGGGAACGGCGAGGGGGCGGACGGCAGCTGGCGGTGAAGGGTTTGGGGCTTTGGCGGGAACACCGGGCACGTCTTCGATGTTGACATGAGTCGCGTCGTCGAGGAGTTCGATCATCTGCCGCCTGTCGAGGGTATCGGCGAAGACATAGGAGGGAGTTGGCGTGGGTTGCGCTGCGACGATTGGCGGGATCAGAGCAGGCTCGGGAGCTGCCGTGAACTCGGCCATTGCAATTTTGTACCAAGACGAGGCAGAGGCGATGTCGAGCTGGTATTGTTGAAGCTGCGACTGGTAATTCTGGATGCGCCAGTCTGACCGTGGATCAAGGAGCTCGTGGTACAAGGTCTCATTCCAGGGACACTCTGTTCGGCTCTCGCAGGGCACAGTATCGTAACCTTCCGGCATGATACCCGTTGCTGTCATATCATAGGCGAAGATGCAACCTTCTGTGAGCTTCTTTGCGATATCCAGGTCTTCAGGACGGTCAAAGATCTTCGCGCCCATGCCAAACATACCACCAGCAAAACATGTCAGATGTGCATTCTCGGACTCAAGATCGCCGATCAATGGCTCACCCTTGAGTGATTGCACGTTGAACTTTCCTGAGTTCAGGATGTCATTCTCTTTCGGGACCATGGGCCGGAAGATCAAGTACTTCTTCACAACGTCCATGGACCACTCAAACATAGCCCGGTACTTCTCGACCTGCCCACCCAGGAGCAGCCACTGCTTTGGCAGATACTCGTATGTTGAGTCGGACATGCCGCCTAGTGTGTACTCTTCACGGCCAAAGCTTGAGCTCGTGTCAAAGCCTTGCGGTCGGCAAGTGGGACCTGTGTAATCAGGTGTGACTGGCAATGAGGCTGTGTCAAACTTGACTCTATCCATGTTGCCCTTCTGCAGGGCAAGCAGATCAGCTTCGAGATCGGTTGCCTTCTTCGGTGGTGTACTCTTCTCGACGACCAGCTGTCGTCGCTGCAGCGGCGGTAGAGCAGACATCTTCGCGGGATTGCCCAGTGCAGCGAGCATTGGGTCGTCCAAGCCCTCCTTGGGGGGGACCCAAGTCGGATTGACTCCGTTTGGCGTCAGAATAATTGGGTCGGGCAGGTCAAGCGGGATCATCTTGTTGCCACCTGGCGAGAGCTGTTCCGTCGGTGTGGGCGTGGGCGTCGACTTCGGGTTTCCGGGGGCAACAAGGTCCTCTGACGGGTTGTTCATAGGCTCTGGAGCGGGCGGAGGCACATCGATGGCCGTATAGTTGCATCCTGATGCATCCAGATACGTCGGCCACATGCCCGGAAGCCTTGTGTTTGCCTGGAACTCCTCCAGAAGATCGGTAATGCGTGCAATTGCATCATAGTATTTGTGGTCCCCTGTGAGCTGCGCAAGCCTCGTGAACTCCATCGAAAGCGAGCCAATCTCAGCCAGCACAACGCGGGTGCCTGCACGGTGAGGGTTCGACGCAAACTGCGATCTCCAGTAATAGTACGTCTCCGGCATGCGGTTCGGCGTGTCAAACGCGCTGTACAGGACCTCGGCCAGCTCGACTGCCTTTTCCAACAGGATCTTGTACTGCTTGCCACTGACATCATATGCTGCCAGCAGCCCCCCCAGGTATCGAATGGTGGTCTCAAATAGCGGGATGTCGGCGCGTGGGGTCGTCGTGAAATCGAGCGTGGCTACGGCCTTGACCGCATCGGCGAATTCCTCCTTCAATCCCATAATCCACAATGTATCCAACGCGTCTACCAATGTTGCGCGCCAGCCGGCAAACGGATCCTTGAACCCACCAGACACTGGCTTCAGCTCATCATGCTCCCAGGCAAGCGCCCTGTACCCGTTCCACGACTTCTTGAAAACATTCCTGATCGTGTCGAGTTTCGCAATGCGCGCAGCCTTCATGTCTGGCGTCTCCGGCTTGAAGTCGAACTGTATGCGCTTGATTGGCTTCGGTTTGCCAGCTGGCAGCTTGATCATCGACTGCGGCGGGACAGGGAAGTTCTCGGGCAGCTTTGACCAGTACACCGGCGCGATGCTCGACTCGGGCAAGACAGCGTTGGCGGGATTGCCAGGCCGACCAGGCTTCGGCGTAGGGACTGTAGGGAGGTGCTGTTGCGGCAGCTTGGGTGTGAGGGCGGGACTCGAGGCTGGCGCCGCAGACGACTTCCTGCCAGCAGGAGGATCGACGGGCGCAGCAGGCGGTGGCGGTGTCTGGAGGGGTGTGTTCCTCGTAGCTGCAGACACATCAAACTCGAATTTCCGCGTCTCCTTCGCAACCACGTTGGGCTTTTGAATGTACTGTATTGTGTCCTCGGCTGCATCCCCTAATTTACCAGCTGCGTTCGACGCTGCTTCCCGCCATGTCGCTCCTGATGTCCCAAACTTGTAGATCGCAAATACCGCGATCACTGCGAACACGAGGAAGACCCTATATCTCCTCATGCGAAGCATGGCTGCTCGGTGTGCAGCGCGGCGCGCCTTGCTTTGCGCAACAGGTGCGTGACCGGATGATCGATGACGGTCGTGATCGGTGTAGGCGCTCTGGTGTGAGCGGAAACGGTAATACTTCCAAGAATCTGGGTCCTCTCGTGGTGTGGACGGCGTGGTCTTAGACAAAGATGGGGTTTCAGACCAGAAGAAGCTGCGGCGCTGCCATCAGAACCGGCGAGTAATGGTTAAAGGAAGGGACGAAGAAGACAGCGTAACAAAAACACCAGATGGTGGGCAGAATAGAGTGAGAGGCACACAGGAGATGTTTGGCTGAGCTTCACGGCCTTGGCTAGCCGAGCGGATCTTAGCTGTAAGGCACGACCCACTCAAGATCGCCGGGTGTTGCAGATGGCTGCTGAGCACGCAGGATGAATTGCTTCAGTATATAGTTGTGGACTTCTTGATTGGTGTTGAGATGTTCTTTCGCTACCCACGTCCCATCGATCTCTGCGGAGTCTCGAGGCTGCTCTGCAAGAATACTCTTAGGTCTTGAGGGGAACGTGACCGTGTCGAGTTCCCTGTGGGCGAACGATCGTTCTGCCGCGGCACGACTTTACCGCCGCCCCCGCGCCCATATTTAGCAACTGGGGCTAACAGATTAAGCTTAAACTTGTGGCAGGGATGCGGATCTATTAATGAGGGGCAGAGTGAGAGCATCCTGTAGGCTGGCGAATGTTGTATAGACATCTAGAGTCTCATGGGGTTTGGAGGGGGAGTAGGTCTTCTTGCGTACATCGAGCAGCTTGCGAGCCTTCTACCACGCTTCATCTATCTGGCTTGGGGGCTGAACTGTGCATGCATGGGGCGCATGATCGCTGCAAGCTGTGTACCCTGCAGCTACTGTGCTCGCCAGTGGACTCTTTGCAGGAAACCATCAGCATCTGGATATTACCTTTTCTTCTCCTCTGGCGGCGGCAGCATAACCACATACTCGCGCTCGCTTCCCGCGAACTTGAGAATGTCCTTGTCTCTCAGCTCGAAGTAACGGCTCGCCTCAACATCCTTGCCATTGAGCTCCGTTCCATTGCTGCTCTCCAGGTCTATGACATACGGCTTGACCCTGCCCTTGGTGCTCTTTACGCCAAAATCGTCCTCGATCACCTTCTGTGTATACCTGAACTGGATGACCGCGTGTTGCCCACTCGAGCTTGGGTGCTCGAGCACATAGTCCACCACCTCGTACGAGCGTCCCAGAAGCCAGCAGCTCTTCTGCCAGAGCTCAATTGTATCAATGACATCGTCGCCTTTGAACACAAAAATGCGCCAGGGCTGCGAGGCGGGCGGCTTGCGCGCCTCGGGAGGCTCGTGGTATTTGAGAGAGATCTTGGTGCCCTCGACACGGTTGGCGTGCTTCGCAAGCGCACCAGTGGGTTTAAAATTCGGTTTCTCCTTGTTGACAGGTGCGCCACCGTACTTTGTGGGTGCTTGGTTCGAGTTGTCGACGCCGCGAAAGGAGACGTCTTGGTCGGGCAGAGGCTTCTTATTGCGCTGATGTGGCGACCGTGATCGTGATCTCGAGTGGCTGCGGCGACGGCGTTTGGGCGGTGGTGATCTGGAGGCGGATGCCGAGCGTGTGCGGTGTTTACGTTCGCGGATTGCTAAAGGAGAGCGCGAGCGCTTGTCGTCCCTCGACCTGTCTCTGCGCCTTCGGTCTCGTGAGCGGGAGCCGTCGCGTCTGCTGTGTCTGTCCCGTGACCGATCTCGTCTTCGGTCCCTGCCTCCATCTTTGTCTTTCGAGCGGACATGCCGCCTCTCGTTCGAACGAGTCCTCTTGTCTACAGATCTGTCTCTCCTCTTGCTGTCCTTTGACCTGTCGCGCGGCCTGTTCCCAGCACGGTCTCGATGACTCTCTTTTGAGCCACCGCGTCTCCTCTCCCGTGATTCTTCTCTAGGCTTCCTATACGGCTCCGGCGACCCATTTCGCCCCGGTCTGCTTAATTTCGCCGCAGATGGGCTATCTCTTGGCTTGCGCCCCTGTGACGGATCCGTAGGTCGCCGTTCCCGGGATCTGCTTCTTGAGCGGCGCTGTGAACCAGCTGAAGCTGAGGACTCCTTGCTTGCGCGCTCAGGCTCCTTGCTCAAAGCCTTTTCTGCTACCACACGCGGTGGTGTAGGGACCTCCCCACTAGCAAGCTGCTGAGTGAGCCGACGCCTCTGGCTGAAGGGCGACAAGTCTCTAGCCATAATGCGCCGCGTACGGGGAATGACCGGACTGCGGCGCAGCTGGGGCCGTATTACTGTACTGTTTCGGGTCGCTAAGTGGCTAGAGGCGATACCATTGCAATCACTCAAGACATGTGAGAACACAAGTGGTGTTGATCGCTCAGTAGTGCGACAGTGCGCTGCTCGGGCACTGATGGTGTAACTGAGACTTCTACAAAACGGGCCGGTCGCAAAGTTTTGTGACGGCCGTTCGCAGTTTCCAATGCCAAGTCCAGGAATACCAGGCAGGCGCTTGCCCTTCCACGCGCCCACTCGTCCAACACCCAAATAGAGAGCGCCTCGACGCGGCATTACTGTCTTTCCCGCGCGTCTCACCCACTCGGGCTTTGGCCCCCCAGTCAGAGATGCACGCCATGCTCTAGGCGGGCGGCCACTGTGCACTGTGCACCGAAACATGACAGCGGACGTTTGCGCGATAGCAAAACCGCCGACAAAAGTTTCGAGATCCTCTTCACTGGGCGTCACCCCGGCCTATTCGTATTCCTTCGCTGTCGCCTTTCTTCCCTCTTATTGCTTCTCTGTGTAGTTTACCTGTCTATCATAATGTCTTAATACCACATGCTATGCGTCGTTAGAAGCGCCTAACCATTACGATGAGCTCCAAGAGACTCTTCTCCTGGCAGAAGCGTCATTCCCATGCGGAGCCATACTACAAGACTGGGGGTCTCCTACCCATCGACTCTCTGGGCAACGAGCCCAGCAACGATCATGAAGCGAAGGTACGATTGATTGCCGGATGACGGGTAGTGAGCTGGCAATGCGCAATGCATGACGACGTGGTTGCGCAGAGCGCAGCGGTAGTCACTGTCGACGGAGGTGTGCTGCGGGCAGCTGCATGATGCTTCGACGTTGTGATCGTGTATTCGCTGACCAGCTGCAAGGACACCCAAAGGTCACGCAGCCGCCCCTCCGACATCTCCATACCGGTAATCTCTCCAGACCACGAGCAATCCGCATTGAGCCCCTTGTCGTCTCCATACAATGCCCACCGTGTCAGTTCGACGTCCACTCTCATGGCTGTCTTCAATGATATGCTGCGCTCACCGTCGTCGAGCGTGGGCGCCTGGTCAAGGTCCGCCTCCGTACATAAGCCTCTCCCCACCAGGCCGCGCTCAGCCTCCGACCCGTCAGCTCCAGGCTTTCCCGCTGAATTACCTGGATCTCTTCTGCAACATAACCAGGGTTTTCCACATCTTGACCCTCCCAATATTCCGCCAAGTCGTCCCACTTCGCAAATCATTCGACGAGGAACCCATCCGCCTGATAAATGTCTTGAAGATGAGGGTGAGGTCTTTGACTTGCTGCACCTCTATCCTGAGCCATTGAATCATTCCAAAAGTGTTCCAAGTCTGCATGCTGGGTATCGAGACGGCTCGATGAAGTCCTCACGTGCTGGGCCTGCTGCCAATGCGAGCGCCAACAACTCGAACCCCCGTCGGGTCCACCATAGGGAAGCGCTCAGCAGCATCGAATGGCATTCGGTAGCAGATCCAACCCCGGTCAACGATAACAATGCTATCGCATCCTTTTATCCTGTGATGCAGGACACTGGCCATACGGAGTCGGACAGGTTGCGCATGGACGCCGACAAGCTGCAACAGCCATATCCTATGGTTTTTGAGCCAGGGGTCTCAGACAACTCTCTCGCAAGACGCGCAAGTCGCCGAGATGATGTAAGTACCGCTTGTTTCTCCGTCGTGGTGATTCACTCGCCGAGTATGTAATGCGCATGACGAAACTGTTTCAGATAGTTCGTATCCGCTCGTCCAGCCTTAATGGGACGTTGCATGCCTGGAGTAGATGGACAGAAAGGCTGCATCGACCGAAGTAGCCGTTTCAGCGTTGTTGTTGTTGTGGTTGTCTCGACTCGTGTGCTGGAGCGCAGTTGCTCAATTGAGCACACGGCTGCAGGAAGAACCACGGCGCACCAGCCAAGTCTTCTGTCCTACTCCACTTGCGAGCCTCAAAACAGCCTTTCGCATTCACCTGTAGATGGTTAGCTACTGACCGTAATCAGCCCGGCGCCTCCCTTACACCTACACTGACAGGCTTGCGCCACAAACCTACCGAAGACCTCCACGCTGCGATTGCCTCGCAGAATCAGACGATAATAACATTACAGTCACAATTCGGCAGTTTGAGATTGTCGCACGAAACTCACGTTCTGAGCCTTGCAGGAGCGCACGCTGCAGAGGTTGCGTCACTGCGAAACTACGCAAGACTATTGGAAGAGCAACTGGCACAGCATCCGGGTCTGCATCACGGTGAGTGTAACTGTACTTCCTTGCCTCCCCTTCACTTTGCTTTCCTCATTTCGTTGCTGTTACACCCACCAATTGGCGATCTTCGGAGTTAGTGCTCGCCACTATCCACAGATTCCGGGGCTCGTCTGCAGCTCTAGCCAGGGGCATAAGTCGCTACTGAAGTTTATCAGGCCCTAAACCACTGCTGGCAGTTGAACGGTCGTGTGTAGTTCTGATCTAGTTATGCAACAGACGTAACGACTTCAGCTGACGCGCATCTAGCCTCGAGCAACAATCACTCGTTTCTCTTGGATACTCCCGAGAGTTCCTCTACACCCCGCTGCGAAAGCTCTCAATATACGGCCGGCACACCTGCCAGCTCGAGACTGTCTTTCCGCATTGCTTCGGAGAAACAAAAGCAGTCGTATCGGACGTCACGGGACAGCTCAGAGATGGAGAGTTTGAAGCGCAAGCTGAGCACTACGCGGCGTCCGCCAACCACAGACCGCAATCTTCTACCCGAGCTTAACCAGTACAAGCAGAACAATGCTGCCCTGCAGACACAGATCAGTTCTCTCATGGCAAAGTTGAATGAGTCCAAGAAAAGTGAGAAGGCGTTAAGGGCGACCCTGCAAGAAGTTGAACGAAGGTGCACGGAAGCTGAGAGTAAGGCAAGCGAGGCTCAACAACTTGCATCGAAAGCCGAAGCATTGCAGAACACCATTGATCACCTTGAGAGCCGGCTTGAGATCGCAAATACCGGAAAGTTGGATGCCCAAGAAGAATTGTTCAATATGAGAGCGCTGAAGTCACCATTCGATGCCTCGTTCCCGGAACTGCAGATGGAAGGCCCGAATGCCAACGAGAGTGTGGGCACGATCTTTTCCACCGATTCATCATCAGGTAGGCGCCACGACTCAGCTATGGACATCTCAAAGTTCGTCGCGCACATCGAGCAGCTCGAGGATGAGATCAGACAAAAAGATGATTACATCGCCGACCTTGAGGAAGACAGTAGCTTGTTGCGACAGATGCTTGATCAGGTCAATCATCAGTGTGACGAGGTCAACTTGCAGCTGGACATCCAAAACGAGTTACTCGCTAAGACGAAAGAGACTGGTGCACAGATCCAACAGCTACGGACTGCAGTCCTGGAACGGGAGGCTGTCATCGGTGAGAAGGAAAAGGCAGTTCGTGCTGTCGAAAAGCAACTTGAGCATCACATGCTTCTCCTGCAAGCTGAGATACGAAAACACGCTACGACAACGCGATACTTCACCGACGACAACGATCCACTGCCAGAGTTGACTGCTCTAGCAACTAAGAAGGACATCGACAGATGGATTCAAAGGCTCAACCAGCGCTTGCGGAAGGCGAAGCCAATGACCCCGGTAAAAGCCCCGATGACGGAGACCGAAGCCTTGTTTGAAGATCTGCGGAACGAGATCGACTTTTACGTTCGCGAAATTATCTACTACAAGCTGGACATCCGGGGTTACAAGAGCGACATCAAGAAGCTACACAAGATCACTGGGCAGCTTGGCAGCTATGGGAACAGGGCTAGTGACCTTGAGTCCGACACATCATCTCTACGACCAGCACCGACTCCAAACAGAGCTCGTTTCTTGGCAACGACACCAGATTCAAAGAGCTCAGCACGTTCGTCACTAACCTTGATGGGTCCTATCACTGCAAACATGGGGTCGAGTCGGGCCTTGACCCCGCCTCCGTCTACCACGGCAGGCAGCACAGATAATTCGCCAAAGCAACAATCGCAGCATGGATTGGATGCATACGAGGAAGATGCGTCACAAACATACATTCTACCTCAGACGCCAACTAAGACCACTACCGTCAGTGCACCACACACTACTCCCACAGGCCTGATTATATCGCATGACACGTACGCACCTTCGGAGAGGTCTGAAGAGCAGATTGTGTCGAGGCCTGACCACCAACCGGAAATGCTCGCTCTCGCCCTAAGTAATCCAGAGTCGATGCTCCATTCCGGTGATGATCGCTCTGGCATCGAGCGAGAGACATCCGAAGCGTCTACTATCCGTCCTGTTGTACCAACGTCAAGGTTCTCGCAAGATTTCGTGTTCAAGGCACCATCACGCAAGCCTTCTCCAACCTCTCATTCCCGTGTCAACTCAGACTCAAGCAGTTTGAGCTACAACCTGCAGCTTCAAGCTATTCCATCACGAACAGAACGCAAGCTAAGCGCGTCCTCCGGCACTGGTATACCGTTTGTGATAGCCATGGGATCGCCACACAATCCAGCCATCGCAGTGGCAGCCAAGAACAAGCCCGTTTCTCGCCCACACAAGTCCACATCAGCGACATCGACGGCGGGCTTGGATGGGACGATGGCATCCTCCATGCCTCTCTCATCACCCACAAGCATCGATGGGGCTTTCCCCATGCCCCCATCAGGTTCTCCCAGTCCGACAGGGCACAAGCGCAAGCTCAGCTTGTCGTTCAGGAAGCAGGAGAACGAGCCAGCAACAACACCACCGCATGCAAGGACTTTGAGCAGTGGGAGCGTACGCACGGCGATACGGTGGACAAAGGCGAACAGCAAGGGCAAGGGGATGGAATTACGAGGGAGAGAAGATGGTGGTGAGACAGGAGCAATTGGCTTTGCTCTTTCTCGCGAAGATGGAAAGACGTGAGCGGTAGCGTCTGTCACGCTTGACTCTTATTACTGCTCCCTGTGACGATTTCAAGGATCGAGGGAAGTGTGACGGGTCGGAAGATGGACCATGGGGTTCCGTAGACGATGGACCAATCGAAATTACAGATTCAATTTGATTGATGTTATGTGCTGTTGAAGGCATCTCCTGCCAAACGGCCATGCACTGCTTTTTGGCACTAGTCCTCGTCGCTGTCCACTTGTCTACAGAAAGTCGTTACAGAACGTCGTTGCAGAACGTCGTTGCAGAACGTCGTTGCAGAACGTCGTTGCAGAACGTCGTTGCAGAACGTCGTTCCAGGAACTCGTTACAGAAAGTCGTTCCAGAATCGTCATTGCAGAAACGTGACAATGTCACTCTTCGGTGTCACTTGTTCCCGGGGCATCGGTCAACGGCACGTACTGCACGCCATACAACCTCGTCTGCTCCACGGTGCCATCCTCTCTCTTATCCACAAGCCAAATATGCTGCCTCGGCCCATCGCACACAGGCACAAACAGGCGTCCAGGGGCCTTCAACTGGGCCGTCAGCGCAGCGTGATGCTCGGCCGCCGCAGCACCGACATGAATCGCGTCATACGGCGCACCCTCAGCCCATCCCTCCCTCCCGTCGCCCAGCACAAAGTTCACGCGCCCAGACTCCAGCATCTCCCGCCCCGCCTCGCTCTGCGCCATGTTCGCGCGCGCCATGTCGACCAGCGGCTGCACGTGGTCGATCCCCACTACCCGCCCGCCCGCGCCGACGAGCTGCGCCAGCACCGCCGTCAGGTACCCGCTGCCGCTCCCGATGTCCAGCACGCGTGCGCCTGGGTAAAGAAGGGGGAGCAGCGATTCGCAGGCGGCGGCGTGCATGTGCGGCGCGCTGATGGTGGCGTCGTGGCCGATGGGCTGGGGGCGGTCGTCGTAGGGATTTCGCGGGGCGAAGTGCGCACGGTCTACCTGCGTGAGGGCGTTAGTGGTGTGTGTGGTGCGAGGCGGTGGTGTGGCGCGGTTTCGGCGGATGGGTGGGCGGAGTCGTGGGGAGTACCTGCAGCATGGCCGTCTTGACGGGGGGGGAGGTGATGAGCCCGTTTTTCTCGAGGTTCGCGATTAGCGAGGCATTGGTCGAGCCTGAGGAGCGCCAGGCCATGATTGCGGGTCTGGGGGTAGGGGTTCAAAGCTTGCGGGGAGAGCGTGGGCGGCGGAGGAGAGCTTGAGTGAGCTCCAACGTCACTGTCACGCTCGCTGAATCCGGGGTAGCGATGCGATAAGATAAGATAAGATAAGATAAGATACGCTGCAGCATCATCCCTGTCGTCTGAGTGGGTCCACCAAAAAGTTCGCAAAGTTCCCGCGACGCATCCAGATTCGCTTCACACGAACACGACAACAATGCCGCCCGCGACGAAACGCAGAAAGCTCGAGCAGTCCGAGGACGAGAGCGAGGGCAGCTTCGCCGACTTCGGGGCATTGGACAGCGCGGGGTCGGAAGTGGAAGAGGAGGCGAATGGCGAGGACAGCCCTGTCTCGATGGAGGGACCAGCCGCCGCCAAACATGTGAGCGACGACGACGAGGCCGAGGAGAGCGCTGCGCAAAAGCACGAGAAGAGCGCGCCCGTGCACAAGCACAAGAAGCGGCCGGCTGCGACGCTCCAGGACGGCGCCTATGCGTCCGAGTCGTTCAAGTCGAACTTGTTCAAGCTGCAGGTCGACGAGCTGCTGGAGCAGGTCAAGCCCAAGTACGGCAAGAAGGAGGCCCCGGCTGAGAACGTGATGCGCACGCTGAAGACCATCATTGAGTCGCTGCCCAGCCGAGAGGCTTTGCCGGTACGTCCGTTGGCGACACCCGCCTCCACCCTGCTAGTCGTCTAATCTGCTAGTCGTCTAATCTGCTAGTCGTCTAATCTGCTAGTCGTCTATGCTGCTAGTCGTCTAATCTGCTAGTCGTCTATGCTGCTAGTCGTCTATCCTGCTAGTCGTCTAACCTGCTAGTCGTCTAATCTGCTAGTCGTCTATCCTGCTAGTCGTCTATCCTGCTAGTCGTCTATCCTGCTAGTCGTCTATCCTGCTAATCGTCTGTAGATTCCAGAAGCCGAGAAAGCCCTCAAGTCTGCTGGTATCGCGGTCCCGTTCCCCAGCCCACGCCCGCCCAAAGACGCAATGTACAAGCTTGCCTTCGAGCGCCCGTCGAGCATCAACGCGACCGGCAGCTACCCGCTCAAGACGGCCACCAAGTCTGATGACGGCATTGCCATCGATCTCGTCGTCACCATGCCCAAGGCTCTGTTCCAGGACAAGGACTACCTCAACCACCGCTACTTCTACAAGAGGGCGTACTACCTGGCCTGCCTGGCTGCAGGCATCGCGCGCGCAAAGAAGCACAAGTTCGCCCTGTCTTTCGAGAACTGGCACGGCAACCAGCTGCAGCCCATTCTCGTCGTGCGCCCCAGTGGCAACGGAGACGCGGACGACTTCTCAAGCTCAAAGGCCAGGATCAACATCATCCCCGCCCTGCCTGAGAACACGCTCGCGCCAAACAAGCTGCTGCCCAACGCGAACGCCGTGCGACCAAAGGACGCCGACGACGAGGCTGCTGGCAAAGTGCTTCCACCCACGCCCTTCTACAACAGCGCAGTGCAGTCGGATGCGAACATCACCGCCTACCTGAAGCTGCTGTACGCGACAGCAACCACAGCCGATGCCTTCAAGGACGCGTGCGTTCTCGGCCGCATCTGGCTCAAGCAGCGTGGGTTTGGGAGCCAGCTGCGAAAGGGGGGCTTTGGCAACTTTGAGTGGGCGGCTCTCGTGGCTCTCCTGCTGCAGCCCAACCAGGCGACCGGTGCGCAGCCGCTGTCGCCGGGGTACAGCAGCTACCAGCTGTTCAAAGCGGCCCTGCAGTTCATTGCGCGCCATGACCTGAGCAAGAAGGCTGTCGTCTTGCACGCCCACAACATCACCATCCCAAAGGGCGACACGACGCCCGTCTTCTTCGACGGGCCCCGAGGCCAGAACATCCTGTTCAGGATGACGCAGTGGTCGTATGCGTGTCTGCGTCAGGAGGCACAGGCGACCGTGGACATGCTGAGCGACACCGTCTTCGACCAGTTCGACGCCACCTTCATCCTGAAGACAGAGGTGCTGAAGTTCAAGTACGACGCCACACTCGAGATACCGCTTTCGGCATTTGGCCTCGATCCCGCGAGCGAAGCCTACAACCAGCAGCTCAGCAGCGCTTGCCACAAGCTGTACGCGACCCTGTCCCATGCGCTCACCGATCGCGTCACGTCCATCTCGTTCACCATGCCCGTGGAAGAGCACTGGTCCATCACCACCAAGCGGCCGCAGGAGAAGCAGCGCAAGTGCATTCTCGTCAACTTCGCGACTGACCCCGCCAACGCCAATCGCACCGTCGACCACGGGCCCGCAGCGGAGAACAAGCAGGAGGCCGCCGTCTTCCGCAAGTTCTGGGGTGAAAAGTCGGAGCTGAGACGATTCAAGGATGGCAGCATCACCGAGAGCATCGTGTGGTCTGCGAAGGATGTATCCGTCATCGAGCAGATTGTCCGCTACATCCTCCCGCACCACAAGATTATGCAGGGCGCTGAGCAGCTGAGCTTCACCGGCGATGCCTTTGCACACCTCATCAGCGCCGGACGCATCCAGGGAGCTTCAGGTGTAGCGCCCTTTCTGCCCATCATGAACGCCTTCGCCGCCATGGAGAAGGACCTGCGCGCCCTCGAAGACCTGCCTCTCCAGCTCCGCTCCATCAGAGCCGCAGACGCGCAGCTCCGGTACGCGTCCATTGAGCCGCCAGCCCCCGGCCACACACCGGCCTCAGTCGTGCTGCAGTTTGAAGGCTCCGGCCGCTGGCCCGACGACCTGTGCGCCATCCAGCGCACCAAGATCGCCTTCCTGCTGCGCATCGCCGACCTCGTCGCAGAGTCAGAGTCCGAGTACACGGCCCGCGTCGGGCTGGAGAACCCGTCGCAGCCCGCGCAGAACCAGGCCTTCCTGGACCTTACAAGCGCCGCGGGCTTCACATTCCGGATCCGCATCCACCACGACCGCGAACAGCCGCTGCTGGAGCGGCAGCTGCAGGACAAGGCGCTGGACGCGGGCTCGCGCGAGTCTGCCGCCGCGAGCCTCGCGCTGCACAAGCGCGACTTCACTCACGCCCCGCGGCACACCCAGGTCGTGCAGACGCTCGCGACGCGCTTCCCGGCCCTCTCGCCCGCGCTGCGCCTCACGAAGCGCTGGTTCGCCGCACACCTCCTCGCGCCGCACTTTGCGCCCGAGCTGCTCGAGCTGCTGGTGCTGCGGACATTTCTGCAGCCGCACCCCTGGACCGCGCCCGCCTGCGCGACAACAGGCTTCCTGCGCACGCTCGCGTGGCTCGCACGCTGGGACTGGCGCCACACCCCGCTCATCGTCGACCTCAGCAGCGCGGCCGCCGTGGATCAGGATGGGCACGCGCAGCCGCGCATGCAAGCCGCCGACCTGGCGCGCCTGACGACGCGCTTCGAAGCCTGGCGCCGCATCGACGCGGGGATGAACCGCGTCGTACTCTTCGCGGCGACGACCCTCGACGGCGACGACGGCACGACGTGGACCGACAAATGCGCGCCGGCGACAGTGGTCGCGGCGCGACTAACAGCGCTGGCGAGCGCCGCGACCACCGCGCTCCGCCGCGCAGACGATGCGCTGCTGCGGCGCGTCAATGGGCAGGACGCCGGCACGGCGCTGGACCCCGAGTCGCTCTTCGCGCCCAGCACGACCGAATACGACATCACGCTCACCCTGGCTTCGCGATACACACCCTCCGGCGCAGGCAAGGCCAAGCGCGCCGCATCCGCTCCAAGCTTCAAGAACCTCGCGCTCCAGCGCGGCGAGTCTTACACGCCCGCCGCGCCTTGTCTCCCCTCCTTGTTCGCGCACGACCTGCGCGCCGTGTACGGCGACGCTGTGCTCTGGTTCTGGGACCCGGAGATCCTGGACCGGATATGCGGGCTGTGGAATCCGCTGTCCACGCGCCAGCGCAGTTGGAAGGTCAAGCCGGGGTGGAATAGTGCGCCGGTCAGGGTCCAGGCTGCTGAGGGGGAGGAAGGCGTGCAGATCGGGGTCAATCGGGAGGCGGTTGTGCATGAGATTAGGCGGTTGGGCGGGGAGTTGGTGAGGAGTGTTGAGGTTAGGGAGTAGGTTTTCTGTGGGGGGCTTGTGTGGTATTTGGACTATGTGGATGTATACCTATGGATACGATGACGCCACGTCTTTCCTGTTGGAGCTGTGGATTGTCTTGATGGAGAGCTTTGATTCTACGTTCCTGAGCACAAGAGACATGCTGTTGGTGTTTGATCATGTGGACATTCGTCGGAGAAGAGAAGAAACGCCATACAAACCCCAATGCGCAATCGTCGATGAAAAGACGAGGAGAGACTAGTCCACCTCCAACAAACCGCCATGCACTGCACTCCATCGCCCATGTACGGACAAGGCTCGACAGAGACGTCATGTAGAGTCTCCATCCGTGGAATCAGTCTTGGACATGCCAGCTCAGTACCCCATCTCCCATCTTGTTGCCCCGTGTTCTGACGCCTAGGAGAGCACCTCAGCTTTCAAAGCATCCTCATCCCAGCCCACCACAGCATCATCGCGTTTCGCCGCGAGTGCGCGGAGAAGATCCCACTTGAAATCTGGCAGGAGACGACATTCATCGTCAAGGACATCCAGAAACTTGTCCGCGCTCAGATTCAGATATAGCACCACCATCGCTTTCCGCAACATAGAGCCGCGCGACGTGCCGGTGTATGCAGTCCACACATGGCTCGTATGCGGGACAGCGCCGTCTTTGACGCATTTACCGATCAGCGCGGACACCACGCTGGTGCAGAACTCTGGAGCACTGACATGCTCGCCGAGAACGTGGGCGTTGATCAACGCTCGGGACTGCAGATCTGGTGGTAAAGAGCCAGCGTACAGCCACGTGAGAAAGACATCGAACGCATCCGCATCGAGAGTGGGCAGTCGGTGGGTGTCGCTGTTCGAATCGTCGTCTGCCCAGGGTTGTCTGCACAGTGGACATGCAGTAGCGAGTTTGCCTTGCGCTGCACATGCGATCCAATCGTCAATACAAGCGCGATGGAAGTTACCCCCGCATGACGTGGAACAATACGTCAACTCCATTCTCGTAGCGTCGAGGGCCTCGTGGCAGACAGGGCAGTCGCCTTCCACGACCTTGCGCTGGGGCTGCAGGATGGTGCGGAAGAAGGGTGACTCGCAGATGAGTTCCTCGTGGAGCGTGAATAGCTCTTCCGCTTGGCCGATGTTGAGGCGGACTGTTTTGCGGCCCATTCTGTCCGCTTGTCAGCTTCGAAGTTAATAATCATTGTGCGTGTTACAGCTCACCTGAGGGAGGCTTTCTTGCGGATGCCTGGCCGAACAGTTGGATCTAACATAGTGGGCACTGATATTTGAGTAAGAAAAGATGAGTAGCTAGTTGAGTGTTCAAGAAGTAGTATTAAGAAGTAGCGGCACTCATCTCGCGAGACTACATATACTCAGGACCCAATCTCACGGCTTCTCTCACCACTCGGGGTAGTGAGAGACTCACCACGGAATTGTGAGGCATTACGTTATAGCTCAGTGAAATCAGAGGTGAGGGTGGCTCGCAAATCATAGTAGGACGTACTATCAATGAGACTGGCCGAGTTTGAGGCGATGTTGCATGCTCACCTGAGGAGTCTGTTTACGTATCTCGGCACGTACTTTTGATCCATCATGATGTTGACAGTAATGCTGGCAGGCTCTGTGCGTGGTTAACAATTCGATGAAGTTAGTTGTGTGACAAACGTGAAGGAATATCGGCGCAAGGTGCCGGCATATATATGGCTGTATCGGCAACTTCTCTCACCACAGGCAAAGGGAAGAGGATAACGATGTAGGGGCGTCTTATTACGTCATATCGTTAAGATTGGGAGGTGAGAGAAACCCGAAGTTCAAATGAGTTGCGCAGCATTCGACATGAGTATGCAAACTGCTGGGGAGAGAAAGGAGGATTGCTTTGGCGGAATTAGAGTGAGCGTCTCTTAATGCGCACATGGCGAAGAAATGGCGGTACCAGTACAAAAGGAGACAGCGCCGAGTGCAAGGCTCCATCACGTTGTTCCATACATACCTGCAAGACGAAAGGTGAGATGAAGTTGCCCCTACATCCATGCCGATGTTGATGTTCTGAGCCTACGTCCCCTTAAACAACGATAAATAGTTATTAGTGACACAGATCCCGACCACCAATCTATACGTCAACCAAGAAAGGAACCACGTTCATCGACGGCAACACTCCCCAGAAAGGAGCTATGTGTCCACAAACAACAAACCCCAAATTCTGCACACAAACAGCTACCAAGAAAGATCGTTATTGCGAAGACAGCTTCCCAGTTCCCCATTACTATACGCAGTGACCCAGTCCAGTCCGTACTCCTCCAACGTGGAGGCCGTCACTCCGATCGCTCTGTTCGAGCGTATTAGACACCCACTGCCGGCCAGACGCTTAGCTGTCATCTCCGAACTTTGCAGAAACACGACAACAGCATCCCGTACTCCGAGTACCTGCGCAGCTCTTGGTGGTGAAGACAATGTGGATGCGCTGCAGGTCGTGTTGGTGGATAAAAGCTCATGTAATCACTCGTCTGGGACAAGATGGGTGCGTGGCATCAACCAATACATCCGTGTAAGCCAAGTGCATTTCCTTCTTCATTAAAAAGTTGGAGTTCGTAAATCCACACCGCAGCTGATCTTGAGAACGCTCATTGCATTCGGTACGTACGACTCGCACTGCACGAGGGCGTGCCTCTCATGGGTCACGAATCGCATCCCTCCCCCTTCCTTGACACTAGGATCATCTCACCCACTGCCAATTGCCCTTCCCCTCTCCAGCACCCCCGCCCTCAATCCCTCGACGACACTCCTCCCCACCCACCTCAACCTCCCATCCGTACGACACTGCGCCTCAGCCCACTCAAACACGCCCCTGAGCTCCCTCAGCTCATCAAAGCTGCAACTCCTCCCCAGCCGGCCTAGCACAAGTCTGGACTCAACCACCGTATCCCTCGCATCAAGCATCGTCTTACTGTGCGGATCAACGGGTAGGACGAGACTAGCATCGCTCGTGCCAACGAACTTGGCGATGGAGGGGAGGCCGAAGACCCAGTGGAACAGCAGATGCGAAGTGCGGCTCGACTGGGCCTCGTTGAGCGCCACGAGGGTAGCGGAGAAAGACGTCGAGTATGTGTCGCGCGCGCTTCTGCGGCGGACGTTGAGGGACTGGTTGCGTGTGAATGCCCTCAAGTGGGTCGCGTTGTGTGCGAAGTCGAGGGTGGTGGGCCAGTAGTTCACGTCTGTTGTCTTGATCTGGGAGATTTCGTTGACTTCGGGGAGTAGACAGGGCGCTACGAGGTTCTTCGGTGGGCAGGAGTCGTCGCGGAAAGTAACAGTGATGGACATGCTGATTGCACGGCCGGTGTCGACGTCGCGGATGACGAGGCAGCGCGGTTCAGCGGCGAGGACCCAGAAGTGGCGGAATGCTTGCAAATGGGCGCGGCTGTCTTGGACGTCGGAGGGAAAGAGAGGGTAGAAAGCGCAGATAAGACTGGCAATTGCCTTGTCACTCCTGCTGAAGGTCTGGGTGCCGCCAGCGATGAAGAGGGCGCCAAAGGCCATGTGAGCCGCAAGATGACTCCCATATGGTATTTCGGGACCGATGCGACCATGAAGGGCACGCAGACGACGTAAGATTTCGAGGTCGCCCGTGCCCGCCATAACAGTAGCAGCGGAAAGGGCGACGAGGTCCTGGCAGTTACGGACGGTATTACGGGCCAGGCGAGAGTCGTAGCGAATGGAGGTGAGTTTGGCAATCCGCATGAACTGGTCCAGGTACCTGATCAGAAAGTCGCGAACCCCAATATCGCCTGTGCCTGCATGCTTCAACGAGATACTCCATAGAAGGCCTGCAACAACATTGTAGAATGGCATCTGCTCGCTTCGCAACTTATTGATGTTCTTGAGATCGGAGTCTTCCCGATATTCCACTGGTAGGTTCTTAATCATCCAATCGTCTGTTGCTTCAATGTTGTCCCACATGATGATGTGCTTTGCGAGAGTGCGAAGGAGGAAGATATCTGGTCTGACGTAGTCGAACTGAGGTAGAGTATCTGGCACGTCGATCTTTCTGGCTACCATGCGGTCGTGTGTCTTCATATAGATCAATGCAATAGCGATCACTGCGCCTGCAGTTGCTTGATCCAAGATATGGACGACATTGACCGACTTCGGCGCAACCGCGACTGTCAATAACCGCTGGACGATTTGCATGTCTCGGAGGCCGCCCAGATCTCTCCCCTTGCCCAAGTTGATGAAGCCCAGGGCAAACCCCGCAGCCAGCCGATAAGCTTCGTCACGAAGTGAGTCCGGAGGCTCGGAAGGGTCTGGTACCTCGACATGCTCAATCTCAGACAGCATAACCTCACTCATCCGTCGATGCTGAGTATTGTAATACAGCAGACCAATCCCCATGAGACCCGTCGTTTGTGTGTACGAAGACAGGTTGAGCTCTGCAGCTCCTGCGGGCAGCATCCTGGTTACATGAACGGATAACAGACGTGTGACCAGTGTGTCCATGGTTCCCATGAAAGACGCAGATAGACCAAGTAATAGACCCACTGAGGTCATGGTGTGCTTTGGTGTTAGGTACTTAAAGGATAGCCATTTGGCGATCGTACGCAGATGACCATTCAATCCAAGACCTAGCAGGAGGCCGGCATGCTTGTTGGTCAGTTCGACAGGCTTGTTGTACATGATCCACGAGGTATCGATGCCTTGGGCGTCTCGAGCGATACTCAACCCGGCAGCAACACCCGCGTTGAAGAATGCCCAGAAGTACTTCTCTTCTGAATAATTCTGCCGTTCAGCAGTGACCACGTTGCCCATCGGCTTCATCAGACACGATGTCGAGAATCCGTACAGTGGGTACTTTTCTGTAAGCAGTGGCTTTTTACCACCGAATTTGATCATGGAGCTACCAACTGGCAATGAGAAGGTGCGTATCATGACCCACTGCATCAAGATCTTCTGTTGGTCTAGCATCGTAGCTTCGTCAGCTCTACTGTCTACACGGCATTCGGCAACGGTTTGCCTCAAGGGCTCCAGGAGAGTATGAGCTTCCATGAACCGCCGATCTTCACGGAAGATGAGCCTGGTAATGTAGTGACGGTTGACTTCAGCTGTAGACTGCACCGGTTCCGACCTCTCTGCGCTCTGGCAGATTGTGTGCACGTCTCGAACAGCTGCGGCGGTGTAGAGTGGATTGAGATGGACCTCGTGAATGAAGTCGCCACTCGAGCTCGAGTCCATGTCGAGATCCTCGCGTTGCACGAGTTGGAGCAGAGAGCTTGACCAAGTGGTTGGTGGACTGGCCTGACACCTGGTGATCGCTTCCATCAACGGCGCCTTTGCAGCTTCTGGTAGTGTAGCGATCGTATCTGAGCTGATACCGCAGGTTTTGATGAGCTCCACAACCTTCCTCGGGCTGAATGCCGGGTCGATATCGCGGAAAAACGCGTGCAGGGCCATTGTCCTCGGAGTGACGTCCGCAATAATCTCGTCGATATTGATGGACGAATGGGGCGATGCCTTGGACTTCATGATGAGCATGGCTAACGTTGGGAACGGTGCATAGCGTTGAGGGCCCACAACGGTACTGAGCCAGTCCAGCACGGAAGGTGGCGGTGCGTCTGATGGCCGTGCGTGGAGTCGTGTCTTGGAGCTCAAAGGCGACTCGTCGTATACCCATTTTTCGCTCGATGCACCGGCGAGATCATAATACCCTCCTCTTTGCCAGTCCCAGCCCTCCCAGCGTAGCCAGTAGCCAAGCTGAGCAAGCACAGGGACTAGATTACCGGACGGAGCATCACTGTGATCCTGTGACAGGACATTGAGCTTGCGCTCCTCGCTGTACAGGTGTAGCGAGACGAGGATTTCTGAAAGAGTAGACGGGCGCAGGTCTTTCTTGGCGGCGTCCTTCCTTGTATAATCTTTGGGGGCGGAAGCCCAATGGGCGTTTGCAGCCTGGCCCATGGGTGTTTGGCAAAAGTGCCGAGCAGTCTCCATACAGTCAGGAATGAGGTTCTGTTTCGTCGTCACCTGTCGGGCTACAGCGATCGTCTGAAGACCTGATGTACGTCTCGAGGGTGGGGCCATTGTCGTTGTTGCTGGGTCGGATTGCAATGCCCATCCCCATGTTGATGATGTCCAGCCCTTTGAATGCAAGCGTGAGCTTTGACGATCGCACATCAAATGCCATGCCGACTCGTCATCATTGATGATCTCGTCGGGCTTTGCCTGGCTGAGAGGACGCCCTGAGCTGCGGCGTTGGTGGGTCTTCGTCCGGCCACTCGGCTTTTTCGACTTGTCATCCAGCAGAGGTATCACGAGAGTGAAGATGGTGGACACGAACGCCACCCAATCCCCATCCCTGCTCATGAGTGTGTGACTTGGCAGTGCTTTACGGATGTGCCACCAGATCTGCAGGAGGAAGTCTCCGGCGTATTCGGGCAGAATGGTGGTCAACACACGGAACAGCTCACGGACAAAGCCGTTTGTAGGTGCGAGGCCAATCTCCACACGGTGTCTCCGCCAATCTGAGTCAACTACATCGACTTGGCCTGCTTGCCCAGACGATGTGAGCTGCCGAAGAGGATGTTTAGGAGTGATGGTCCTCTTGAGGCCTGCTGAGGCTCGTTGTCCGTCATTCAAAATAGCATTTGGATCAAAGAGCTTGAAAGGCCCCAAATCAAGCTTTGCAGGGAGATGAGTACCCCAGCCTGCAGTCAGAGATATGCTAGCGTCCGCGGTGCCCAAAGAGTTGAGCATCGCGACCCTCTCTACATGGCCAGCTCTTACTTTGACAAGATCGGTGGCGTTGGCAACGGGACCGAATTTCGCTAGTCTTGGGCAGCATGCGTATCTGTGGACATCGCTGCTAGGTTGAAGGCGTTGGGTTGATGCTGGGACCCTTAGGCGCTTCCTTGAAACCGAGATGTCGCATTGCAAGGGCGCAGTGATAGAAGGGTGCGAAATGTAAAGGTAAAGCATCCGCTTGTCTAGAGATGCAGAGTTGAATGGTGCGTTCAGTGTCAGAACTTTCGGACGCTCAGCTGTCTGTTTCTAGTCAGCATGGTCACGTCCAAGAATGTCTTGGAAAGTATGAGGGTCCTACCTGCGTAGCTGCCGTTGGATCATTCAACGCGAAGAGGCCGGGCTTCAAATACTGCATAGCCGGTATCTCGCCGACCGCTTCCATCAGCAGCTCCTTTCGCAACCCATCGGTCGGTTGGGCCTCGGCGCCCGCTTCAGGTGGTGAGAACAGGTTATCCACCTCATCGTAGTCGTCCATGAGGTCGTACTGGCTCTCTTCCATAGTGTCGTCGATTGTGTCGTCAATGTCTAAGAAGCTTCTCCGGGATGCAATGCTACCAGGCGTTGATGCTCGATTGCGGGACTGCGAACCTCCGAAGCTCGAGCGATCGTGGCCCAGCGAGCGCCGACTCCTTTGGCTGGCTCCAAAGCTACCGCCAATACTTGTGCGATTTGTTGCCAGATCCTGGAACGCTGATTTGTCGAAACTCGTTGACAACTCAGCTCGCGAGAGCAGTGAGCTGACACGTCGAGACTCTTTCGGCAGTCGATCAATGTTGAAGTCGGGATTGAGTTGCGAAGCGAGCACATCGTCTACCGCTTGGTCCGTCAACCTACCCTTTGTCTGTGAGACATCTTTGAAGGATGGCACGGGTGGTTTGCTGCGTGTGCCGATGCTCTCCCGGAGTCGGTCTGCACCTCGGATTGCAGGGGTAGTCGCGCCTGTTCCTGTCGAGGTAGCACCGTGGGAGCTTCGTCGGCGAACTTTGGATAGTGGCACAGGTGCGTGTTGTTTACGAGAAGCTGAGATAGATTTGGACTCGAGGTAGGTCGCCCACCAGATGGTAAATACATTCGTCTCGTAGTTTGCTGTGACGACCAGCAAAAGAGGCTTATCGCTGCCACTGCGATCAAACACGACTTCATTTTGCGGAGAAACGTAGATGATCTCCTCGGCTTTGTCGATAGCTTCTAGTCTCCGATTGTCCTCGCCATTTCTCAGAAGCATACTGCTGCGCTCACCACCCAAAAGTACGTTGACGACCAGTCCAAGCTCTGACAAAGGATCTGTGAACGAGAACAGCCTTGGGAGACCTTCCGTGTTGGGCGCCGCAGCAGACTTGATGAGGCCGTCGAGGAATCCATTCTGTTGAACTTTGTTGGGCCGCGCTGTAGCGATGGACGAGTTGTTGCGACGGTGAGTATGCGAAAGACTTTGGGATAGACTTTGCGAGAGGCTCTGTGAAAGGAACGACTGATCGTTGGTCATGAAGGAATTGGGAGGCGCCATAGGCACCTGCGGGCTGGAAGACGCATGTATGAGGGGCGCAATCTTCCTCTGCACCACAACGCCGCGCGCCGCTGGGAAAGCCTTGTCAACCTCAAAGGGAAGGTTCACAATATGTGCGGTTCCAGAGAGGAAAAAGACATGGGCTTGGGACCTGAGGAACACAACCAGTGCCCGCGCCCTGGTTTCGGAGACGCTCCCCGCATCCTCTGCTTCCGCGTCCAGGTCTGCAACTGGTTGCGTGCCTTGAGCAAGGAAAGCCTTTGACTGCTCGTGCTGTCTCGTTCGCCCAAGACTATGCGAGGCGGCCTCCAGAGGAAACCAGGTGAGCAGCGCCTGGATGACCTTTTCTTTCTCGATCTCAAAGTTGAAGACCTTGCGGACTATGCCGCCCCGCGACCAGACGACATGGTGGTCGGTAGTGACTACCTCATCTGCCTGCCCCTCTGGACTCTCGTCGGCGTAGGTGTCCCAGACATAGTCGCGCTCGGTGCAGTCTTCGTGGAGAATACCCTCGGTGACCAGGTACTGCAATGCGGCGGGCTTATGGACCCCGATTGAGCGAAGAGAGGCCATGCGGAGGCTTGTTTCGCGGCATGAGGGCGCTGTGGGTGCGAGAAGGCGGGTGGTGGGGTTGTTTGTTTGCGGGCGGCGCGCTACGGTAGGTATGTATGGTGAGTGACGCGCAAGGTCGCGCTTTCCCTTTGATCTGCGGACCTCCGAGATTCTTCACCTCGACCCTCAACACGACCAAACAGCTCGTGATTTGCCGTCAGTGGTCACTTGGCAATAAGACCCGTGATTTGTATCCAGATTTAAGCATCAGTCACGTGAAGTGGACTGCGTCAAGGCGAGCGGTCGTCGACACTCGAGCCCAAGCGCAAGCTTCCACCATGCAGCCCGTTGCAACCACCAAGGGCAAGCTGACACAGCTGAGGTAGTCATGGCTTCTGCCGAATTCTGCGACTCATGCACTGACTTTGTCGACAGATATGAGCTCCCACAGCGCGTTCACGAAGCTGCGATCTACCCCGTCAAAGCTCCCAATGGCTCGACCATCCTGCTCTACGCGCACGACACCGGCATTAGCATCATTTGGAGGGGAGGACGACCGCTGAAGAATCCCGGGCCAGCACCCAAGCAGGCACAGAAGCCACAGAAGGTCAATGGCGCCAGCAACGATGCCATTATGATCATCGACTCGGACGAGGACGAGCCAGCCCCGGCGCAGTCGATGCCGCAAGCCGAGTTTGAGGATGAAGAGGAAGAGCTTGATCCAGATCAGCCCTACCCGTCCATTGTACAGCAGATCCGACTCTCCTTCAACACTAGTGTCCTGCACATCGCCGTCCCAGGAGTTCCCACTGCCTCCGCTCTGCGGGCTGCAGACACAATACCAGCCATCTTTGGCAAGAAGCTAATCTTCACCGCCACCTGCGCCGATGCCACTATACGCATCGTCACTCTGCCGCTGTCGCCTCCACCACACTCGGCGAAGGCGAAGCCACTGAGCGCAAAGTCGCAGTATGGCGAAGAGGTGGTCAAGTTCCATGGGCACCAGAGCATTGCACGAGGCGTTTCCATGACGTGGACGTCAAGAGGAGAGCCGAGCGCAGAGAACGAATCCGACGATGACATGGACGTGGACGGCGAGGGCACTGCGGGCAGAACTCCAGGGCGGGCGCGCAGAAAGCAACAGGGCCGATCCCACTCACGACCCGCCACTGCACCTGGTTTCGACATTTTGGTGGCTACTCATTCGGCCGAGCTTGGAGGGCTGTTCAAAATCTGGCGCTTCGAGCTCACCGAAACCTCTGTCAACGGCGCGCACCCCATCGCGCCTTACAAATCCGTCACACTGCGCAAGCCTGCCTCCAGCATTGCTTTCAACACGGCGCAGTACCCCAAGCGCCGCCACTCCCAGCTCCTCATTACCGACCTCACAGGCACTGCGCGGGTCTACGACGCATTCGCGGCCACAAGCCGTAAGCGCAGCGCGAGCGGGCAGGCAGAGCGTGGAGCCTTTGTCACCATGTTCAAGTCTTCGTTTGAAGGCGTGAAGAGCAGTTCGCTCACACCGCCTATCCTCGCGACGCGGAAAGCGATCGTGGATGCAGCGTGGGCGTCTGATGGCCGGCATATTCTGGCGCTGCTGGCAGATGGAGAGTGGGGAGTGTGGGACTGCGATCGCTCCGGACCCAGCTCGCCCACGGACCCTGCAGCGTTTTCTCTGCGCGGGTTCGTCGGTTCAAGCGAGAGGGAAAGCAGCAGCAGCGGCCCGTCCAGCCCCAAGCGCGGCAGCCGGAGCTCACTTGCGCCAATGACACCCAACACCCGTCGCAGGAAGGAAGACGATCTCTTCCACGGCAGCTCATCTGGCAGTGCAGTGCCGATACGTGGCGGTGTATCCGTTGCCTCAAGCTCCTCGCCGAACGGCACAGCGTGTGAAGACTCCGTCGTCATCTGGTACGGCTCGGAAGTATACAGGATCGCGGACCTCACCAAGTTCTGGACACGGAACGCTTCTGCTGGCCGCGGCCAGTCTCTGCCAGGCCCTGGCTTGACACAGATCCACGACCTCCCGCTGCTGGGCGAGGCCATCACATCGATACAGCAATTCGACACAACCACGGCTGCATCCCGCATGGCCATTGGCAGAGACGTGCTGATTGCAGCGGAGCATCGCCTCATCATCTCGGCGAGCACGAACCAAAGCGTGGAGCGCGATCTGTTTGCGGCGACGCCAGCCGAGGAAGAAGACAGCAGACGAGCAGACCAGGCGCTGCTGACCCGCGGCGAGCTCGACCTCGGCGGCATGGGCCGGCTGCTCGAGGGCATGGAGAGCAGCGGCAGCGGGCTGAAGAGTCTGACCATGGGCAACGCGCGGAGAGTGCTGTTCGCGTCGTCGGCTGCGTAGACGCTGCAAGACTAATGATATCCCCGTTCCCCGTGCCCCGTGCCCCGTGCCCCGTCCCCCCTTCCCTGTCTGTTCTCTTGTGTGAAGCCACACTTCGCGGCCTAAGGTGGAGCTCAGCGACCAGACCCATTCCTGCTGCTCAGTATAGCCTCGCGAAAGATGAATTGCGCTTGCAGTCGCCGACGCCTTAGTACCTTTGCGGGGAAGACGGGGCTGTCTGGATAGCTGCGAGCGTGCACGACGCCTGACACGTTGCTCGTCGCGTCCGAGCCGCTTCCGCGTGCAGCTGAAGGCCGGACGAGGACGACGCGATGTAGAGTGTGTGCATGCGGTGCTGGTCTGTCTCACGGACGATTGCGCCGTTTGTTGGAGTCGGCGTGCGACATTTCCAAGTTTTATGGTGACGTGGTTTATGTCTTGATTCGTAGTCGTGCTTCTTTTAAGAGCAGATTCCTCTCGCCTCGTAGTGCTGTGCCTCGCCTTGTAGTGCTGCACCTCGCCTCGTAGTGCTGCACCTCGCCTCGTAGTGCTGTGCCTCGCCTTGTAGTGCTGTACCTCGCCTCGCGCACCCAAAGCCCGCACGCACGCACCCACGATGCACATGTAAAACACATATCGTACACCCCATCCACTCAGACACATACCGTACACCCCATCTGCTCATACACATACCATACACCCCATCCGCTCAGACACACACCACACACCCACCCGCTCAGACACATACCACCCGCTCAGACTCATACCACACACCCACCCGCTCAGACACATACCACACACCCACCCGCTCAGACTCACACCACACACCCACCCGCTCAGACTCATACCACACACCCACCCGCTCACACACATACCACACACCCACCCGCTCACACAATCATCCACCTCCCACCGTCTACTTCCACCGGATCATCATCTTCCACTCGTCGACCTTGGCCTGCCACCACGTCTTCCCCGGCGCGCGCTCAATCTCGGCCATGAGCGTATCGTAGTGCTCCGGGGCGCTGCGGGGCCGGAACACCGCCTGGCTCAGGGGATAGCGGTTTGCATAGCGGTTCTCCAGCAGCGAGAAGAGCGCGGTGAGCTGGGCGGTCTCCTGGGCGGGCGAGGCGTTTGCGTGCGTCTGCGCCGTTGTCGCGGGGACGTCGGCGGGGGACGGCGCTGCTGAGGTTTTCCCGGGCGTGCGTGCGGAATCCCGCGGGTCGTTGAGGGGCGCTACGCCGTAGGGGAGGGCGCGCGCTTCGATTGCGCGTGTGAAGGGCAGGTTGGGGCGGAGGGCGTCGGCCGGCCAGACGCGCAGGAGGCGCGTGTATTGCTTTGCGACCTTTGTTTGTAGTCAGTGTTTGCACGGCGTTTGGGCGCTGGGCAGGTACGCACTGTGGCTGCCATGCTGGGGGTGAAGATGCTGCGTGCACCCAAGCTACTATTGTAGACTGTTGCAGACTGTTGCAGACTGTTGTAGACTGTTGCAGACTGTTGTAGACTGTTGTAGAGTAGACTGTTGCAGACTGTTGTAGAGTAGACTGTTGCAGACTTTTGCAGACTTTTGCAGACTGTTGTAGACTGTTGTAGAATTTTGCAGACTGTTGCAGACTGCTGCAGACTGTTGGAGACTGTTGTAACCCTTTGCAGACTATTGTAGACTATTGTAGATTGCAGACCGCGGTCGATGACGCCGGGATTGGCAAGCGAGCGTTGGAGAGACAGGACGCGCTAGCTGCTTTCGAGGCGCTGCGCCACACTACCTACGGGACGGCTGCTCCGCTCTTGGGCGGGCGCTGTCGACCACGCGGAGCTGACAACCTCCTCGCCGCTCGACTGCACCAGACCCATCCGCCGCTCACACCACTGTCGCACATACACCACCGTTCGCGACGCTCGCACGCCGCCGCCCTCGGCCTCGCTCCCGACTCTTGCACGCACACACTCACACTCTTATACACACTCACACTCTCATACACTCTCACACACTCATACACACTCACGCTCTCATACACTCACGCTCTCATACACACACGCCACACGACACACGACACACACTCGACACACGACACCCGGGGCCCGCGATGCCTCGCCAAGGCTACGAAAGGGTGCGTCGTCCGACCCGCATCGCACCGCGCGCCGCACACTGACAGCAGCAGGTCGCGCACACAGACGACGCCGATGCCGACGGCGAGTCGCCCGAATCAAGGCCGCAGCAGTGGCCGCCCGCGTCGCCGCCACCGTCGTTCCGCAGTCGCGCTTCGTCGCCGACGGCGCGCCGCCCTGAAGACCGCTCGCAAGACGCGCTTGAAGGCCGCACACTCGATGCAGACCGCACACTCGATGCAGGCCACACACTCGATGCAGGCCACACACTCGATGCAGGCCACACACTCGATGCAGGCCGCACACTCGATGCAGGCCGCACCCCCGACCGCGCGCAGGACCGCACGCTCGCCGACACATTCGACTCGGACTCGGACGACGACGAGGACGCGGACGGCCGCGACGACCGCCAGCGGCTGATGCGCGGGAATCCCCAGCCCGACGACGACGACGCCGCCCCGACGCCGCCCGGCATCCAGCGACGCACGACGGAGCTGCCGACGTTCAACACGCAGACGCCGGCGAGCGGGCGCGTCTACGGCGGCGGCAACGGCGGCGTGTGGGCCAACCTCAGCGCCAAGCCCACCCGCGGCGAGGACGTCGAGGAGAAGCCTCCGGTGCGCATGTCCCTTTCACTTGTCACCTCCCCCTTTGACTTGTCACCTCCCCCTTTGACTTGTCACCTCCCCCTTTGACTTGTCACCTCCCCCTTTCACTTGTCACCTCCCCCTTCCACTTCCACCTCTCACCTCTCACCTCTCACCTCCCACCTCCACTTCCACCTCTCACCTCTCACCTCTCACCTCTCACCTACCACCTGTCACCTACCACCTGTCACCTCTCACCTACCACCTCTTACCTCTCACCTCTCACCTCCCACTTCCACTTCCACCTCCTACCTCTCACCTCTCACCTCTCACCTCCCACTTCCACTTCCACCTCTCACCTCTCACCTCTCACCTCTCACCTCTCACCTCTCACCTCCCACCTCTCACCTCCCACCTCTCACCTCCCACCTCTCACCTCTCACCTCTCACCTCTCACCTCTCACCTCTCACCTCCCACCTCTCACCTCCCACCTCTCACCTCCCACCTCCCACCTCCCACCTCTCACCTCTCACCTCTCACCTCTCACCTCCCACCTCCCACCTACAGCATGACTAACCCAACCCGCAGACATACGAGCAAGCCGCCGCCGACGCCACACCGCCGTACTGGGAAACCACGATCCTAGCCCCTGGCGCGTTTGGCGACGAGGTCTTTGTCGAGGGCCTGCCCGTGGGGTCGCTGTTCAGTTTCATCTGGAACGCGCTGATCAGCATGTCCTTCCAGCTCGTCGGTTTCCTCTTGACATATCTCCTGCACACGACGCACGCCGCCAAGAACGGGTCGCGCGCGGGGCTGGGCATCACGCTGGTGCAGTTTGGCTTCGGCTTTCGCTCGGCTGGGCTCAATCCCTCGGGCGGAAGTGACGCCGGCCAGGACTTCTCGGGCGCGGTTCCTGCTGACCCGGATGCGCACTCGTTTGATCCGGCGGCGCTGGGGACGGGGTCCGACGGCGAGGCGTCTGCGGGCTCGAGCGTGACGGGTAGTGATTGGCTTGCCTATGGACTGATGATTGTCGGTTGGTTTGTGCTGATTAAGAGCGTTAGTGATTTTGTGAGGGCGAGGAGACATGAGCAGTTGGTTCTGCAGAGCCCCGATCGCGGGCTGGGTGTTGCTGTGGTGGCCGAGGGAGAGAGTCCGGAGCGCAGCGTGTAGACGAGCGGAGCCAACGACGCTTTTTGTGTGGGCATGGGTTTGACTAGTATTTTTCTTTTTCTTTGATTCAGCGCTTTCTCTATACCACACTGTACCACACCGTACCATTCCATACCATAACATTCCATACCACACCACACTATACCACACCACACCACACCACACCACACCACACCATACCATGCCATGCCATACCATGCGCGGCGCGCAGTTGCAATTCTCATTCTCATCCTATTCTCACCCTCTTTCTCATCCTCATCCACGTCCACGTCCGCGTCCATGTTCTTCTTAACTTGACCTTAACCGCCCCCCTGATCCGGGGTGTACCTCGACACAGCCTGCACAGCACACACTGCACAGCACACACTGCACACACAACACAGCACACACAACACAGCGCACACAACACAGCACACACAACACAGCACACACAACACAGCAGACAAGACAGAATGCGTTGGAGATGGGAATGGGAATGGGAATGCGATTCACAACCCCGGGACAAGATATCGAACAGCGCCGGCCAAGAAGCAAACCCAAAAAGCACAGCATCGAGCACACGGCCCAGACATGGCCGCTCACCACCCGCCCCTAACCCTTCTCACCCTCTCCCTTCCCCCGACCCGGCCCGCAGTAGCTCTGCGCGCCCACCTGCGCACCGCCCACCCGCGCGCCAGGCCCTGGAACGCCGCGACCCTGCCCTCGAGCCGGATCTGCCTCGCATCCAGCACCGCCCTCCAACGGCGCTGCAGCACCACCACAGCAGCCTGCACCCTTGTCCTCTCGCGCGCCACCCGCGCCGCCGCGTGCGCGATCCGCAGCGCGCTAATCCGCGCCGCCACCTGGCGCCGCATCGCGAACCGGCGGAACTGCGTCTGGATCGTGCGCGCGGCGCGGTGCCGGGCGCTGAGGGGCAGCAGTCTGCTGGCCAGGAAGGCGAGGGCGAGGAGCGTAAAGTCGCTGCTGGGGATTGAGCGGGCGGAGGCGCGCAAAGGAGTCAAGAGCGCGATGAATGAGGGCGAGCAGCCCGCGGCTGCGAGTTTGGCTGCGAGGCTCGGCTTGCCCGCGGGTGCGGCGGGGAGGTACGTGTCGACGGGGAGATACTCGTCGACAATGTGTTCGAGGACTCTGGGGTCGGCGAAGGAGGTGGTCAGGTTGGCGACGCAGAGGCCGTGCAGGCGGGCGATTGCGCGCGCCCAGCTCAGCAGGAGGGCGGCGTAGTGGTCCAGGCCAGGTTTCTGCGGCGCAGAGTCGCTGTCGCTGTCGCTGCCGCTGCCGCTGCCGCTGCCGCTGTCCGAGTCGAGGTCGTCTTCCGCGAACTTGGTGTGCCGTGCGCACCACTGCGCTCTGAACCGCTGCGTCTCCTGCACAATGTGCGGCCAGTCGACCAGGCTGCCGAGACCGTGCTTGCCGACAAGCGACCACAGGAGGCTGAGCGTCTTCTCGCGGTGACCGTCGACAATCTCCGAGGCCGAAATGGCGCCTGCCGCTTGGCTGGGCAGACCACGGACGCCTTCGAGCGCTGAGAGGGCGACCTGGACGTTGTAGGTTTTCTGAGCGCGGCCGATGGCTGGGTATTTGAGGTGTTGCGAGAGCGCCCAGCTGTCCTTTTGGGTCGTGTCCCAAGTCAAGAGTTCGCCGCTGGGCATGGAGATGGTGACGGTCTCGTCGTGCTGGCTCCTGGACGGGTACAAGAGCAGCTCCACCAGCCGAGTGAGAACGATGCCGTCCCGAACATCGACAGCAATGTTTTCGATATGGTAGGTATACTCCTGAAGCGGATACTGCACGTGTTCGACCCTGTACTGAAGGTGGCCAAGCGGTCGTGTGATGTCGCCGTGCGATGGGAGAAGCATTGTAGAGAGCTGGTGGAGCACGTCAACAGACGTTTTGTAGGACGACGTCGACTGGAACAGGCAGCCGGGCAGCACGTCGGCGTTCTTGGCCTGATCGAGCAGCAGCACAAGCATCAGACTGCGTAGCGCAGTGCGTCTCCACGACCAGCCCTGCGATCCAAAGTCATCGTCGCCCCGTGTGATGCTGGCGATGCTGCCGACTCCCGGCTTGACGCGGACCGCATCGTCATTCTTGATGAGAAAGGCGTCCAAGAAATGCTCGATAGCTCGTCGCTCAGCACGGAGCATGCGCGACCCGTCGTCGGAAGCGGTTGACCCGGTTGAAAGACGAGACGGAGTCGTGATCTGACGTCCCACGATAGCCTCAGCTGCTGCCCGGAGGGCCGTGAGATCGTAGGATTTAGTCCAAAGCGTCAGAAACTTCTTCCTCACCCCCACATCGTCCTTGAGTCGCAACGTCTGAGTCAGCAGGTCCTTGGGTATGCTCAGAGCCCCAAACTGCAGAGAAGCCTGCAGTCGCTTGTGCAGGGGAGGCATTGATGGCTCATGGTACAAGGCAAGCATCCTCCTCCTCAGTTCTTCTGGCGGTTGCTCGTCATTGGGACTGGCGTTGGCTGCGTCGAACATCGAGTTCAACAGCTGTGTGATGGCGACCTCCTGATACGTGAGCCAGTTGTCCTCGTACATCTCTGGTCGCGCAATGTCCTCCTTGAGCACGGGGTACTTCTCGCGCGACTTCCGCTCCGGCTTTCCGACGACGGATATCATCTGGATGCCTGCGGGCGCACGTTCGGGCTTCTGGCGGCGCAGAGCAGCAGGCGGGGTCTTGTCGGTGTGGAACGGCGAAGACGAGGGAGGTAAGACTGGGCGCGTCTTCGTGATCCTGGGCTTCGCATTCTTGATGGCTGCGTTGTGTTCCTTGAGAGCTGCCTTGTGTGCTGCGAGACTGCTGGCTGCGGAGGCTGTGCCGTCTGCTCGAGACTTGATCGACTTGGTGCTTGTTGGCATGTGCTCACGGCTGACCTGTTCGCGCAACCTCTTCTGCGCTGAGCCTTCCGGTCTTGTCCGCACCTCTGGCCTGGCTCGAGACCGAGCCTCAGACTTCACCGATGACGTCGCATCAGAGCTCTTGACCCGGACCTTGGGCGGTTCAGCTACATTAGTGCTCTTGGTCAATGCCTTTGGGAAGCTGATCTCAATGTGCGTGCCGGTGCTCTTCTGCTCGACAATGGCCGTGCCTGGTGGGACATTCTCCTTGCCGTCGCCAGAGCCTGCGACATCGCTCGAGAACGAGACGCTCTGGAGTGATCGCGAAGATGTGCTCAGCGGCCCCCGCTTGGGCGCCGCACCCAGGGCCTTGCGCGTGACCCTCTTCTCTTTCTTCAGCGCCGAGACCAGGCTTGTGGTGTCCTCGTCTGAGACCGTGACCAGGTCCAGCCCAATGTCGGGCGATGTCTCTCGAGCTTTGCGCGGTTCGTGCACCGACTGTCCCGGGTGGATCGTGAGGTAGGTCGTGTCGTCTGAAGGCACGTAGATGGTCCTGCGGCGCGGGTCCTTCTTGGGCCCTCTCTTAAGCTCCTTCTTCTCCAGCAGATGTTCCTGCAGCTCGATTGTCGCGTCTACGTGGAGTGACTCCCTCTCCATCAAGACCTGTGACAGGCGCTTGCGATGCGACTTGAGAACGGGAGGCTCTTGGGCCGATGGCGGCGCCCTTGGAATCTTCTGTGCCGGTTGCGCCAGCAACGTGCTCTTCCTTACTCGCGCGTACTCAGGCATGGCTGGCGCGCGACTCCTTCTCCGTGTGTCCACCTCTGCATGGCGTTGCTGCTGCTCTTCTTCGTGCGCGACATCTTCGAAGATGTCCAGGCCGGGATTGAACGTCGCCAGGCGCGAGGCGCGTGTCGGTCGGCGTGGCTTGACAGTGCGCGGCTTTGGTTGTATCTCGGTCGTGAACTCAATGTTTGCCGTCGTGCCGTCCTCGACGTGGCTCGGCGCGTAAACAGACGAAGGATGTCCGTAATCATAGTAACGACTGCTGGGGAATGATGCGTTTGAAGGCGCAGGACACGGCGTGCCCGCTGTATATCTGTACATTATGGGCTCTGGTGTGTCTTGTAGGGTTAGACGCGCCTGCGCAAAGTCGGTGGAGTCTCCCAAGATGCTGCGCGGACGAGCGTGGGTGTGGACGGGGTGGAAGCTAGTGGCCGGCGCTACTGCGCTTTGTCTGTTTACGTCTTGTGGATGCCAGTTTCCACGGTGACGGGTGAGATGCCTAGCGTCCCGGCAACAGTTCTCCTGACACCTCGCGTAGAATGCCATTGCAATTCTTCAGATATGTAATCAGATGGATTTCGGGCACAGTATCGCAATCGCAGGCTGCATGGAAAAGTAGGTGTTGGTATCGTGTAGAGCCACTGACTCGCAGGAAGGAAGATAAACAAGGAACTGTTAAGATTGCGAAAAGCCTGGACCAACGTCGAGGAATGCCGTGTGGAGGACGTGCTCAGGACTCGGTCAAATACTCGCTGTTGCCCTGACGTTCGCGCAAAAGAGTCTCGAGTTCCTCCAGGTATCCATCACGCGTCGTGACTAAACAGCTCAGCGACAACCCCAGACTTGCCTGTCGGGCAGATACACGCTCATCTCGAAGCCGTTGACGTATGGCAAAGTCGTGGTCTGGAAGCTGTTCTCTGGTGCGCGCAAGAACAATAAAAGGTCCTTATAGCCTCTAGCACCTGGGATAGCGTTGTTAGTTAGGATAACAGCGCCGTGCCTTCAATTGGGCAAGATGGTCTCTAGCGTCAGGAGCGTGAGTGCTGACCAGACTAGAGTCAGCGATCTATCGACATTGAGGCATGGCGCTTACTGTTAAGCAGCAGCAGGTCGGCCTCTGGCACATCGTCCTTCAGAGTCTTAGGCAAGTTGCTGACGCCAAAATCAATGTGCTCTTCGAGTCCACATTCCTTCCAGTAGCCGTGTGCAATGGCAGCTTGCTGTGGCTCTTTGTATGTAGCAACCGTGCGCTTCTTGCCAGTTACCGTCTTAGTCTGGCCAGTAGCTTAAGCGAGGAGATCGTAATAACTCCAAAGCTGGTGCCCGCTTCGACAACGTTGGTCGCGCCCGTGGCGTTCATGAATTGGTAGACGAAGTGGCACTTGTCCTCGTCCAACGCGATAAATTTGTCAAGTATGAGCATGTCGAACTCGTCCTATACGTCGCCCTAGCCAGCAAGCATGTCTTCGAGATCGCCGAGGACCTGGGAGGAGAATATCTTGTCACTGGAGATGGCAAAGATGTGGCATGGAGGCGAGAGAGCAGGTCCAGCACATTCTGTAGCTGACTGTAGAACAGGAGGTATCCAGAGAGCAATAGATTCGATGGATGCAGTTTGCAACGCTGACAGCAAAGTCTTTATACACTCGGCTTCTTACTGTCTCATGAGCCTTTTTGCTTGCAGCGACCAACAGTGACTCTTGCCGACGTGCAGCAGCCTTGGTAAGGCTCATCGATAGTATCACAGAGTGTCAGGACGTAACAGCTTCATGAGACGTTGTCTATGAGGTCTCTCTTGCTGAGGATAGGCTTGCCACGTGCAGGGTTGGAACCTTTCCGGGTCCGCACGGTGAGTCCATGACCAATGAGTGGAAGCGTAGTCGTGCTAGCAGTTGTAAAAGTCCATACGCACACGCCTGTTGTGCTGAGTAACTAAAGTGCCAAGTATCACTGACGTTCAACAGGGACGACGGATACTGCCTGTTCGGAGTAAAGCCTGTTGTCGACATCTCAACGGAATCATGCATTGAAGGATTGTGGTTCAAGATGACGGAGAGTCCTTATCTAGGAAGGTAGAGAAAGCGTCTTGGATAGATGAGTGTCATTGCGCGTGCAGCCCTCGTGGCAGTGTCTTTGACGGCAACTTCGGCAATAGGTAGTCGGCGACCAACCTTCAAGAGACATTGAAGGGATCGCCAAGTCGACAAGGTAATGGTAAATGAGCAAGGAGCCCAACAACCCACGAGCTGAAGCAGAAGATGAACGAAGAACGTGTTCAATATAGTGTGGTTGGAGGGATGTTCCTAATCCTGCCTTACCTGCAAAAGACTTGGATGGTATGTGCCAGCCCTTCTCTGTCGGTGGGTGCCCAATGCCCATGCATGCATCTTGTCGATCCAACGCACAGAGTTCGACACTGATCGCCAACGACAGCGGGCTGCTTCAACGTCAGAATACTCCATTTCGCGTCTCGAAACGACGGCTGCGGGGGTGGATCCAATCCCAACGTCCTTGTCCAAACATAACACCTCATGCTATCATTCTCACATGTCAATCCTTCAACAGTAGCAGAATAGATTAAATGTGCCATCACAGAGTTTCACATTCCAGATCCCGTTCCATGATGATGTTTTTGAATGTGCCTGAACCCTGCAATCTAGAGATCTGCACGCACGTGTCGAGTTATCAAAGTTGGGTGAGCTGCATGCCAAGCCGACGTTTTTCGTAGGCGAGGCCTCGCTGGCTGAAAGTGGCTGCTGCAGCTCTGCTGCAGCTCTGCTGCAGAAGTGGGGCTGATGTGCAGGGCTTTGGAGTATTCTCCGCTGCCCAAGTTCATTCCTTCGCACCGAGGCTACGGGGATAAGCCTGGCCAAGACCAGGGCGCTTACCCTCGAGTTGTCAATGCTAAAGCATTTGGTATATGGGATGAATCCTCTTCTACTAGGAATGATTAGATATGGCAAGTACCGTCATCTGTGTTGCCTTATTCCCACAGATTGGCAGTGGCTGAGTTACGCCCGGAAGATACCACGTACAGTGTCATCTCTCGGTCTGAGCACGACTTCACTGCATCGGACCCAAGGCTCCGGCATGCAGAGTATTTGTCGAAGTCATCTGCAGCAAGGACGGAAAAAGAAAGAGGCTTGATCGATGATCGAGCCTGCATGTGCATCCTTTGCTAAAGCAGTCTGACTTTGGCGTGCCTAAGCTTGCGCCCGTGGCTTGCTGGGGTTCTAAGATCAGCGTGCCCTGCCTCTGCACTGCAGTAGAGTAGATCTCTGCCGCGTTCGGATGGCTGGCAGCCCGAGCCAATAGGAACACATCCCCCAAGCCTGCGGATACGCTCGGTACGGATTGCGTAGCGTGCGGCCGAAACAGTCAGATAAGATGGTGGGAGATGGTAGTAGGGGATGAGTGCACAGTAGCGTTGCATCGAAGTTGCAGTAGCTTCTGTATTGATGATTACAGGTACAGATGCAGAACGTTCCAGCGATATTGAGAATTTTCGGTACCCAGATATGTAATTACCCACGTGTACAAGTTGCGTGTCAAGATAAGGAAAGTATGTCTATCAGTGGTATCATGTAAGAAACGAAGAACGAACAGGGTTGGTGCTGTACAGGATCTAAAATAAAGTGATGCAGCTGCTAACCAGAGCATGCAGAATATAGCAAATGCTGATCAGAAGCCGATGGGGTTCCATCTAGATGTTGAGGTAGCTCTCGTGGCTCGCAGCCGCACCTGGCTTTTGGGCGCATGCAATGGTGAGGACCATCTTTGTCTGGTACTTCTCACACTCATCCCGAATGTCCTTCCGGTTCCAGAACCACTCTTCGCCTTGGGAGATGCGCACGAACTTTCCGTAAAGATCCTGGTAGAAGTGGCGCCCAAGGTACGCCATCATGCGGCTGGCATCAACGACATCTTGCGGCGATATGCTAGGGAGGCTATTACTACTGGGTGCTGCCCGTGCGACGGCCTTAGTTGAGCCAAGGTACGCGGGAAGTGCGACCCGGGCGCGACGGATGTTCTCGAGACCAACAATCTCCATCGTGTCGAGGACGCTCTCGGATGGAACCATGCTAATGCTGTGTGCTTCGAGCCTGCAAGTGATATGCTCGTCGACCCAACTCTGAAGCTGAGGTCCTTCACCATTCATGTGAGCATCGACAGAGAGAATCTCGATGGAGCCTCCAGGCTTGAGCACACGCATGCAGTCGAAGAAAGAGCGTGCCCATTCATCGTTGCGTAGTGACGTAGAGACAAAGCGTGAAACAACTACGTCGAAGTAGTTGTCAGGGAATGGCATCGCTGATGAGATTGAAGGGGAGAACAATGAGTGATGGTTCAACGGTGCAGGGTGTGATGTCGGGAGGTTCGAGGTGTTCGCTGAAGAAAGCGTGTAGACAGTCGCAGCAGGATAACGTGTGGCCAACACCCAACCGTCAGCAAGGTTGCCGTAGAGCTGCAAAATCCTCCTCTGTTCAGCCGGTCGGCTGTTGGCGAGCAGATCGTGGGCAGGAGACTGAAGCTGCTTGTTCTGTGTCAAGCGCTGGTAGGCTGTCAGAGCCCAGAGGCGTTTCTCAAAGATGACCTCCTGAAGACTCTCATCATCATCATCCAAACCTTCCCACTCTTCGCTCAACCTTGCAGAGACAATGCGGGCGCCGGCGCTCTCCATCTTCCCTAGGGCACGGGTGAAGGGTCCTTGGGCAGCCCTGGACGGGCCATCGCTCATGCGGCTGCCAGTGCGCGACTCAATAGGCTCCATCTGGATGTTACTTGCATACGTAGAATCGATAGTCTGTCGGGATGGTGGCAGTCGCCTGCTATCGACGAAAGTAGGAGGAGTGGTTACAGGAGAAGGTGTTTTGGAGATAGGCGAGTGGTCGTCACCATAATTGCTGTCCTCTGACAGGAGATCATTATGTCGGCGTGAAGGCTGCGAGAAGATGCTCTGGTTCGAAAAGCCAGTGCGAGTAGACGATGTGGTTGATGTGCTGTAGGAATTATGTGAGAGTGTGGAGTAGGATGACTTGACGCGATCAGCATCGTACAAGGGCCGCCCCGTGTCGATCCTTCCTGTGACAGGAGTTAGCTGAGGCACAGCAGCGGGTTTGACTCGCGATTATTGGGTCTTGAACGCCGTTGGTCTTTCTCTCAGATCTTGGGACAAAGCATTTATTGGGCAAGCAACGTTGCGCGCGCAATCGTGTCGTTTTCGCAGATCACGAGCAGGGGATTCATGCACGTACCTCGTGAGCTCAGACCGGGGGATGGCAACTGTGGGAGAGCACTTGTGGGCGGAGGTGGAAGCGATTGCAACGGCGGTGGGACATGGAAGCGTTGCTGATGTTGATATTGGAGATCAGAATTGGAACGCTGTGATGGCCGTCTCTCTCGGACGTGAGGAGCAAGCTCGCTGGTAGGAGAGGTGACGACAGGGGACGGCGTTTCTTGCGACGGTGGAGCAGCTGCTGGAGCAGGCGGCGGCGGTAATGGCTCTGAGATTTGGGTCTTCAAGGTGGGAACCTTGGGTATCTCTTGAACACCTTTACTTTTGCCAAACCAGCCAAAGCCACCCTTCTTGCTGGAGGCACTGGACTCAGCCCTTACGCTTCGGTTGCTCCCTGACGACTGTGATGTGGCAGTCGAAGAGCGTCTGGTGGCCTCGTCCTCCTTTGCCTTCCTATGCTTGCGAGCTCCTACCGTTTCGGCATGCTGGGGAGGGACATCGAAAGTTGGGAACATTTCGGCGACGAGTGGTAGTGGATGTGATCGACCACAGGAAATGGGATTTAGGGCCTAGCTGGCGCGGGATGCGATCTTGACTATCAACATATACAGGACCAGAGAGCACGAGGATTGCACATGTGTTGCATACATGGATGGAATCACACGGATCATATCACAGTGCTGCACACGGCGCCGGAGCAACTGACTCTGTACACTTGTGCGCCCAACATGGCTAGCATTGATACGGTTGGCGTCTCGCTCCATGGACTCGAGAGGACATACTGAAGCGGTCGTTAGGATCAATGTATGGTGGGGGCGTCTAGGATGCACATTCCTGCAGCGCATTGGCTAGCAGGGATCCTGACCTGATGGCGATGATGGTGTCGCACGGCAGCCAGTCGGAGGATAAATCCCGCTCCCGTGAAAGCGAGCCGGTAGAGTCGCACAGACCATCACAATTCGCTGGGACCCTCACTTGCGGAGGTTGTTCGGCGGCATCACCACCTTCACCCACTTTCTCCATCGTCTGTCAACTCAACAATACCAACGGCCCCGACAGATCGGAACCTTTGAGCTTGGATACAGTCCCCTGGTCGGCAATGATGCCACCTTCCAAACGACACTGGCCAATGCGTACACCTCGAGCTACTCCACCTGCCCAGTAATGCAGCGCGGGAGGCCTCACCAGGTACCGCTGCCGCTTCGTGCCTGAGTGGCGCATCTGTACGGCCTTAGTTCCTAGCATGCATGCGTGTCTCTCCTGGGCCGCTCTGCCAAGATTTTTTCCCTGTCATTGTCACCTGGTCAGTCCGACTCACCCATCATCTCCGAACACTCATCAGTTGTGCTAAAATCCTCCCCGTTCGGGCTGTCTCGGATACGTTTTGCATGCCGAGATTGAGATGAGTACATCCAGGGTAGCAAACACGCGATGACACCAGCACAGTAAACAAACAATGTGTATTTGGAGTCACAACAATCTGATCGTCATACCGACACGGCCCCGATGAACCATCACCGCGGAGCGCACACGACCTCCAAACGGATGGACCCCAATGATTTCGGCCATCTCGGTAACGATAAGCCGAACTGCCTGCAGCTTTGTTGACAGGATGAGGTAAAGGGGCTTGGTACGCCGTGGACTAGTGAAACCTTCGATCCTGGTGGCTTCCTGTAGGACAAGCCACTAGAAAGACGACGGCTTGCAGTTGCCGGTACGTGCGCTACCACGGTATGCGTTGGAGCAACCAGAGTGTCAACTCTCCAAAAGGAGGATATCCGACATTACTCACAGCTACTACGACTAGTTGGGCGAGGTGTCGAATCGACCTTTTAAGTGCACTGGTCGTCTACCCTTGAAAGGTTGTGCATACCCTTCGGCTTGAACCTTTCTGTATTTTGTTCCCATTATCTGCGAATTGACAACGGCAATCATGGGCTTTGCAGCGTACAAAGCCCGTCTGAATGACATCGTATCTGGCTCTATTGTGGGGAGGTACTTCCACCTTGAGGGATCTGGTCATGTAAGTCCAGCGATCGACTGATTGCAACAAGTAAAGCTGACACTTGCAGCCCAATGAGATCAAGGGCGCGAGATTCACCACCGAGTTGCGAGCTGGGCTGACCACATTCTTCACCATGGCGTACATCATTGCTGTCAATGTGAGTAGATGTCTCAGATTTTGAGTTCTGACAGCGGCTGATCCACCATGTTTAGGCTTCCGTACTCACTGACTCCGGTGCCACATGTGTCTGTAACGATACAATCGATCCTACATGTCTTAAGGATGCGGCTTACAACCTCTGTCTTGTTGAAGTCAACCGAGATCTCGTCACTGCCACTGCTGCGATCGCTGCCTTTGGTTCTTTCCTTATGGGAATCAGCTCCAACCTTCCAGTTGCGGTTGCACCTGCCATGGGTCTCAACGCCTATCTTGCCTATCAGATTGTTGGCTTCCACGGAACTGGGCCGATCAACTACCGCGTTGCCATGATGGCAGTGTTTGTCGAAGGCTTCATCTTCATCGCTCTTTCTCTTCTCGGAATTCGTCAATGGCTGGCTCGCATCATCCCCGCTTCCATCAAGGTTGCTTGCGGTGCCGGTATCGGTCTCTTCCTCACACTGATCGGTCTGTCTTACTCTGCTGGTATTGGTGCTATCACCGGCTCAAAGGCCACCCCTCTTGAGCTTGGTGGCTGTCCTCCACAGTACCTCGACGATGATACTGGCGCCTGTCTTTCTCACAAGGCGACTTCGCCTACCATGTGGCTTGGCTTCATGGTTGGTGGAGTGTTAACCGCTCTTCTCATGACATACAAGGTTCGCGGTGCTATGATCGTCGGTATCGCTCTGGTATCCATCTTCTCCTGGCCTCGCGACACCTCTATCACATTCTTCCCGCGTACCGAAGTTGGTGACTCTCGGTTCGAGTTTTTCAAGAATGTGGTCGCTTTCCACCCCATCAAGAGAACCTTGGCTGTCCAAGACTGGACCCTCTCCACAATCGACGGCGACGTCGCTGGCCAATTCATCCTTGCTGTCTTTACCATGCTGTACGTCGATATTCTGGACGCCACTGGCACCCTGTACTCTATGGCTCGTTTCTCTGGTGTCGTTGACCCCGACACTGGTGATTTTCCCAAGAGCACCATTGCCTACAGTGCCGACGCATTTGCTATCTCCATTGGTTCTCTCTTTGGTTCCTCACCTGTCACGGCTTTCGTTGAGTCTGGCTCTGGCATCCAAGAGGGCGGTCGCACTGGTTTGACAGCCATGACTACAGGAATCTGCTTCTTCATCTCGCTGTTCTTTGCACCCATCTTCGCTTCCATCCCACCCTGGGCGACTGGTGGAGCTTTGATCCTCGTCGGTTGCATGATGATGCGCGGAATGACGGCCATCAACTGGAACTATCCCGGCGACTCGATCCCGGCCTTTGTCACTCTGATGTTCATGCCCTTCTCATACTCGATTGCGTACGGCCTGGTCGCTGGTATCATGTGCTACGCCATCCTCAATACCTTCACCTGGGCTCTTGGTGCTGTCTCGCGCGGTCGCATTTTGCCTCCTGATTATGACGACAAGGAGTACTGGAGCTGTAAGTCTATCTGTTCTTGCCTGCCCCTCGTTCGAATCGCTAACATGTTTCAGTCCGCGCCGACTCTGCTCGCAACCAGCCTTGGTTCATTCGCGCCATCAAGGGCGACAAGCGTTTCTGGAGGCCCGAGTCGAACGACTCATTCGAGCTTCAGTCTGCGGAGATTCGAACCAAAGAATAGGCCGCCTTCACTCGTGTTGATATCAACGTATTTCAAGAACTTTAGCAATGGGGCAAGTCCACCTCAAAACATAGACTATACACGCTGCACCACACTTCGTGATCCAACTTTCGCTTAGTCTGTCAGGCACACCCACATGAAATCACAAGGGAGCACAAAGTCATTACTCTACATGCACTTAGTCTAATCGCCGCTTACGTCTGGGCATATGCTGAGCAGATTGAGTGAAATATTAGCACCCCAATTATGCTCTGAATACAGTTATCAGTCCTAGTTTCTTAGAAAATTGTGCAGCGGCCATGGTTGCCGCAACTCCCGAGGGGCTCCAAGCGACTTCGGCATTAACTGACTCGCTAGAGTTTACTGACAGCAGTGATTTGTGCCAGTCCCGAACTATAGGATCTACGGGACGGCTCGGTCAAATTCAAGCGAAAAGAATTAGATTCGGCCATCGTCCAGCTTCTTGGATCTAACGTTTCTGGAACCGTGTGCTCGACCTGCAGCAAGAACGTGCAGGTTTACCCAGACTTTGAGTGATGCGCCGATCCTTGTCGATGGCAACATCGCCACCATCCTTGCAACACCGGATGCCTAACCGAGGGCAGTAATAAAGTGCCTGTTCTTGTCGATATGCAGCACCAGCGGAGATGAAGCTCGCCCTTAGGATTGCTTAGCACATTGCACATCACGATGTCGCAAGACGAGATGAATTGGTTAAAGGCAGCCGTCCTGCCGGGTCCAGTGGCCTGTCTGCAATCAAAAAGTACGATCCGCAGCTGGAACGATCTTCGCTCTGCAGGTTCAGCGCTTGTTGACACGATTGCCGATCATGCGTTTATTCCTCCTTCAACTCATTTCTGTTGCAGCGTACGGTGCGGCCGCCGAGAAGCTTCTCTACCGCAACACCTTCAGCAACAGCTCCTCAATTGCTTCATGGGTCGCCGAAGGCCCCGTCACTGCCAACGTGACCAACAATACTCTTACCCTCGGTGGCGCGGGCAAGATCGACGAATATTTCGTGTACTGGTTGCCTGAGATTTTCCCTGACCGCATAAGGATCTCATGGGATTTTCAGCCTATTCAAGAACCTGGCCTGGCTATGTTCTTTTTCGGTGCGACTTCCGTCTCAGGTGGTAGCATCTTCGATCCCAGTCTCAAGCCGCGCAATGGAAGCTACCCTCAGTACCACTCCAGTGACATTAGGCTCCTTCATGCGAGCTACTTTCGCAGAAGATGGCCGGAGGAGAGGCAGTTCCACGTCGCGAACCTGAGGAAGAGCCCAGGATTCAATCTTGTTGCACAGGCTGCAGATCCAATCCCTGATGTCGCTGATACGCAAGGTGCGTACTACAACATCACGGTGGTCAAGGACAAGAGGGAGGCGAGCTTTTACATCAACGGGCTCGAGATCTTCAGGTTTGATGACACCAAGACCAACACTGGTCCAGTCGTTCGGGAGGGCAGAATTGCATTCCGGGGCATGCAGCCGCTGGTTGCGAAATATCGCAATCTGGAGGTGTGGTCGCTGTAGCAGCAGAGCAATGACAGCCCAACAAGGCTTCTGCAATATCAGTTCTAAATCAAAATGCACTCCGGGGCAATAAAGAGATGGCGTTGGCGCGCAATGATTTCTCTGAGGTTGCTAGTGAATACAGCAGGTGCCCAGGTTGAGAACGGCCCACTCCACATCTTCGGAGGAGGGACTGGTACGGCTTCAGACATCACAAAATGCCGCTAGCTCAGTCGAAACGAGCAGGTTGATTTTGGCACAATTAGATACTTGACTGATGTTTGCGTGCGCTCGAATGGAATCTTACACACCAACCTGAATGCAGCCGTGGTACAAGACCCTTGCGATGCTTTGGAGTTAACACGACGGGTACATTAGATGAATAGGTTCAACGGCCAAACAACTTTCCTTTTATTTTCTAACCAAAAATATCCGGACAAAAAACTACTTTGCCATTTGGTTCTCGCTCGCATTATGTCACACATTCCTCCCGACAAAAGAACTGTCTACCTCGTCTTTAAGAGCGTTTTCAATGGTATAAACACACATCCGCGAACCGACAAGACCATCAAAAGGAAGATACAAACGCATGGCAATCGCACTGAAGAGATACGGACACTGCTACAAGAACACAATCTTGACGATGTTAGCAAATCAGTCAAGACACTCCTCGAGGGAGATATCTTTAGGTCGATACTAAAGGCAAAGATGCGCTTCCCGGAACTCTTTGATGTCTCTCCTGCACAGAGTGCAGAGCGAGCAGCGTCCGAAGCCGAGGCCACGAGGACTGAAGAGGATGCGATAAGAGACATGACAGTGGGACCGCCCGGTGGAAGCGTCTCGACCGCGGTGCACGAAGAAGTGGCCGAGCTAAAGCAAAAGGTAAACGTGATAGGTAAGCTTCTATCGGCTGGTCAGATGCGGGTGTTAATATAAGAAGCTCCGCCCAATGATGCTCCTGGCCAAAAGCCCCTTCACCCAGAGACATTCACCATTCGCTCTCTCTATCCGTTATATCTGCCCGCAAAGGGCCAACGTCGGCTGCTGAGCAAGGTGCAAGACGTTCTGGAGCATGCATGCTTCACTTTCGCAAAAAGGATAATGACGCAGGAGCTACACGAGCAGGGACGGGACAGTCCAGACTGCGTTGAACTCAATTGCTGGACGGGCATATTCAGATCAAGGCAAAGCTTGTTCGATGTTGAACGTATCACCACACTCGTCAAACCATTTGGTGAATTACTCAGTTCAATAGCCCAAATCCGGCATACGGCGGTTCACCGGCTCAAAGTCACTGCTGGAAGAGTCGAGTCGTTCTTGATCGACGCAGAGGCGCTCGCTACTCTGCTTGGTGACGACATCTGCGCAAGACAGCTTTCACGGCTGCGAAGAGAAACGCATTCAGTCGTAGAAGAGTTTGGACGGAATAAAGACCTCTTGGAAGTGCGATATATGGACAAGCGTAAAGAGATTGTCGCCCGAAGAGCTGAACTGGACCGCATCGAAACTGCCGCGTGGGAAGCGATGCTGGATGAAGACAAACAGTACCAGTGTTTTGCCGGCGCGAATCTCGAAGAAATAATCGAGGTGCCCGAAACAGCTTTGCATAGCAGAGCCAACTCGGAGACGGACGAGACATCTGAGGAAGAAACAAGTGTTGAAAGTGAGAGCGAGCCAGGCTTCTGTCGTGTGGTAGAAAAGTCCCAGGGTCCGCTTTCTGTACACCTGGAGAAGGCAATTGCTTTCTCGCTTTGATCAGCCGTAATCTTCCAATACCAAATTGACAGTATGTGTACTCGGACCATGGTTCAAGGGAAATGGGCACCGCCCGTTATAGAATGAGTTCTAGACTCTGACGACGTCCGCTTTGCTGCTCTTCTCCCTCTCCAGGAAGTCCTGTTGTTCGAGTCTGCTCTTCTCAACGTCTACGAAGAAGTAAAGCCACGTGCAGCTGACTAAACTCAACGCGAACAGGAAGTAGAAGGGACTGCTATTGTTGCCAGTGTCGTCGATGATGGCACTGCTGACCAGGGGACCAATGAACGCACTCGTTTTTCCAACAATTGAGAACAAGCTGAAGAAGAGGAATTCCTTGCCACGCGGTGTGACCTCGCTGATCATGGTTTGCGAATAGCTGTACCAGGGGCACACGAGCAGGCCGTAGAAAGCTTGATACACCCATACCTCCCATATTTTGTGGAAACCAAAGGCCTGGGTCCAGATTCCGATCATGCCCCAGCCGTCTAAGAGCACAATACAGACAGCGATGACCATGAACATAGTCTTGGTGGACAGCCCATAGCGCTTTTGAATCTGCCAGAATGCACCGATGCCAACGGCTTGCGCAGCAATACCGACGATAAGAAGATACGTGAGCTGCAAGCTGTTGTATGCTACTATTTGGTTCTGCAACGTTCCAATGACCGTCACAGTAGTGTTAAGACTGTCGCCGAGCAGGAAGTAGCCAACGAGATATGCCAGACTCTGACGCAACTGCCAGATCTGTGTCATTGCGTAACCGAGCTGCTTGAAACCCGCAACGATGATGTTGGTTCGTCCCGGGTCCTGGCCCGGACGTCGCTTCTCCAGCACGAACCAAGGAATGGCGCAAAGAATCCATACGCCAGTAGCGAATGCGATGAGCACAGAAAGACCCCAGTTGTTGTTCGCTTCGCTGTCGTTGACGTGCAGCGCGAACATGATACCCACGATGACAGCCAAAATGGCAATCTCGAAGACAGACTGCACGTAGAAGGCAGTGTTGGACAGCTCGTTCCTCTTCATCATATCGGCAAAGTCGTATTCTGCGCGGGTGATATGTCCATCGGCGAATTCGTCGGCCTTCATGCGTAGGTCCTTGGTATTCCTCGCCAGGCCAGGGAACGCGGCTGTCCAGAATGTAATGGTCGTTTGGTAGGCGATGAGACCCACTATGTAGAGTCCCACGCCAATGTGCCAATCTCCCTCAGTGTGCACGCCGAGCCAGCCGAAACCGATGCCAAAGGCAATCACAGACAGCACAATCAAGATGTTCGGTCGCCATGTGCCGAAATCCGCGAATGAACCCAGAATGAGAAAGACCACGATCTGGATGGCGAAACTGATGCCGTTGCAGAGGAGGACGATGCTGTTGATGGTCCTGTCTCTACCAAAGAAATGGAGGATCTCGGAGTCGCCCGCAGCCTGGTACATGAGATTCTGAAAGGCTGTTGGGCCGAAGTTAAAAAGAGTAAGACCATTGTCGCCAACGTAGTAGGCGTAGTATGCCCAGATCTCCTTTCTCGTCGTCTCGTATTTCGGATCGAACTGATCAGGTACGACCGGTACCTCTGTGTCGATCGATGGGATGTCGACGGCGCCCTTCACAGGGTCTTCAGCTGGTGCGCTGAGAGCCGCAAGGCCAGGATCGTTAGCAGCCATCGGGTTGCAACGAGAAAAGGACGACAGCAGGCACAAAAACGGGCACCTGGGAGTACCCGTGATTTAAAAAGAAGAGACTTCTTGTAGCCACGCCAGAGGTCGCTAATATCCTGCTAGTGAATCGTCATGATTCGGTATCGATTGATAGGGTGGTGCTTATATCGCGCAGGATATAACGCGTCTGGATCATGATCCATGAGAATATGGCAAGCTTAGAGCGATCAGACCTATCAACGTCAAAAGTTGCGCGGAGAAGAGGTGCCGCTACAGTACCGGTAATAAGCTCGCCGCCAACGAGATCAAGCTTTCCATGGCAAAAGCGGGGCCCGCCAAAGCCGCCAAAGCCGCCCACCAGACGCGACACAACTACACTATCTCCTCATATCTTGGATGCTGTTTGAAAAGATGCGAACCTTCATGTTACGCATCATAGTCATTACCCATCGACAAAAGCCTGACTTGTCTCGATACAAATCGCGCTAACTCAAAATGCAAGGGTACTGTGACGTTCTGCTGCCAATACTGCAAACGATGCCTTATATGGCAATCACATGTCACGTTAAGGCCATACTCGTACAGGCACAAGACCAGTACAAACGTGCTATCTTGGAAGAACATATCGAGCGTTACGAGGGCACATCTGCTGCTGCATTCCCCAACCTACTCAAATACAGCCGTTAATATCCTACTATCCCCCACTGCGTAGCGAGAACCACGCTGTTACGAGAAAAATACTAGATACTTAGACTTTAGATAAACTAAACACTCTATACAGTAATCTCGAGATATAAGTACTGCGTTGCTCAAATCACATAAAGCAGGCTACTTCGCACAATTCGGTAACATGTTTTACAAGCGAGCGGGCCATACAAGCGAGCGGGCCACCCCACTAACTTTGCGCAACGTATATACTTCAATCAACCATGGCCCCCTCCCACCACGGCCAAAACAGCTCTCATAAGGCCAATGTAAACCTTGCAATCTTAGCTCTTAATCAACGCCAAATATCAACTAAGAGATCTGCTGCCTATACGTACGGAGTCTCTCGAACTACCCTCCAACGCCAACGCGCTAGGACGCGCGCCCGACGCGATTGCCAGCCCAACTCAAAGAAGCTCACCAAGCTAGAGGAGCAGGTGATTATCAGACATATACTCGACTTGGATACACGTGGATTTGCGCCTA
>NW_022984822.1:57074-62417 GCF_010094145.1 Didymella exigua CBS 183.55
CTATTAGGACCCTAGAGCGCTGGATTAACTACGCAGTCTAAGGAGTACCTAGCTCCTTCCGCACTCTAGACGGGACAGAAATTCCTACTACTACTTAGCTAGTGGAAGATGAGGCCTGCTTACAGACAGGCAAGCAGCCAGTCAGCTACAGGACCTCACGACACAGAGCTAACTAACAGGGCCTTACAACATAGATTGTTTCCTATAAAGAGCTAGTCTGCTTGTTTAGGCTTTTTAGAACTAGCGCGTTCTTAAAAGTAATTAACAAACACCCTACAATATAGCGACACAACCTAGGCTGCCAAGGCTATTGTAACCCTGCCCGCTGCACTAGAGTAGCACGCTGTGTGCACTGTGGAGATCGCACAGACAGGCACGAAGGACTATATAGGGACAACTGCCCCTATAAAACCAAGTGTGCTAATTGCCAGGGTCCACACCTAGCTAGCCATACAAACTGCCTAGCAGCCCCCTGCTAGGTACACAGACACCTAATAAAGCCTACTAAGACTAAACTAAAAGCTATCTGTTGAGCAGGCAAAGCAGCATATTAACACTTGTACAGGACAGTTAAGGAAACCATTAACTAGGCAACACAGCAGTATGTAGCAACATCTACCCAGACCTAGCAGGCGGCATTACCCTACCCTCTAGCTCAGAGGCGCGAACTAGAAGAAGAAAGCAGAGCAGCTTCTGCTAGAACAACAAATGTCTCCTAGGCGCCCTCTTCTACTACTAATAGAGAAAAGAGACTAAGGCAAGCAGCTACTGGCTGTAAAAGCCTCAACTTAGCACAGATGTCGGCTAGCAGCATGTACCCACAAGTTGCTGCCTACACTAACTTGTCTACCTCTAAGAGAGAAGACACAAGCATAAGTGACAACCTGCTATCCTTATGCTAGAATAACCTAACAGCACCCTAGCCTACAATAGGCAACAACAGCCTAGCATACAGAACAGACCACTCTGCGTGTGCTAGGCCAATGTTAGCAGAAGCTCTCCCTGCTACATCACAATACTAGAAGTTGCATTTCAGAGGGGCATGGACGTCGTGTGCGTTCAAGAGCCCTTCACCTGCGCCAACTTAAGAACCTCTACCTACCTAGGATACAGATACTTTGCACCTATTAGTACCTAGAACACGCCTAGTGCGACAGGTTCAAAGCGTCCTAGAGTAATAACATATGTCTGTAAAAGACGCCACCTGCATTTCTAGACTAGAGAAAGCCTTAACTACCTAGACCTGCTCTAGGTAGTTGTGAACAGAGTCTCTATTCTAAACTGCTACAGACAGGCACATAACTAAGACGTCCTCTAATATGTTACGCACCTAACACCTCCTAAACACTATCTTATAGGGGGAGACTTTAACCTTAAACACGAAGCCTTTAAACCTAGCGTTGCTGCAACTAACAGCGGAATTAAGTTAGCTAGATAGGCTACTGCTGCGTCTATAGACTATATTAGCATTCCTGGACAACTAACACACCAAGCAGGCTATGTTATTAACCTTACTTTCTCTAACGTCCTATTTGCCTAATTAGCAGTAGACGCTAGCATGCACAGTGGATTAGACCATGAGACAATAGTCATGTCTATCCCTACCTCTATAATAGGTACCTTGTACCTAGATTAGCACCACTACAGAGTCCTAGAGACGAGCATACCTAAGTTTACTAGACTAGTAGAAATAGGCGTCTAGAGCATTCTAGACCCACTCACAGCACAAGACAGAGCACAACTAGACTAATGTGTCACACTACTAACAGAGACAATCTAGCACTCTATACAGACAGCAGGCAAGCCTGACTACAAAGAAGGGCGCGTGGCGCTATAGTAGACTACAGAGTGCAAAATCGCCTACTAAAGGCACAAACGTGCGAAAAAGCAATGCTCTAGTAGCTCTCTACTAGAAGAGACCTAGATCTTCAAGACTACAGTCTAACAGGCTAAAAAGCAATATTAGAGACATGTTATAGACAATGCTAAGGATAGCAAAGAACTCTTTAGGGTTATTACCTAGCACAAGCTTATACTAGAGAATTAGGATATGCCTCTAGTAGTTAACAGCATAACTGTATTAGATCCTCTAGAAAAAGTAGAGGCCCTCTAAGAAGAAGTCCTTAACTAATACACAGCAGAAGACAACCTTAACCACTACCTAGACTAAGAAAGTGCAACGCCTCTCCTATGGAGCACATACATCTCTCTAGAGGAAGCCAATCGAAACACGATAGCAGTATCTAGCACCTCCCCAGGCACTAATTGCTCTACAGTAAGACTGCTCTGTGCCTGCTAGGTGCAAGTTAGAGAACTTATACGACAGATCTTCTAGCGGTGCCTTGAACTCAACTACTTTCCTGCACAATAGAAGCTGGCAGAAGTAGCCATAATACCAAAGGCAGGGAAGAGAGACCAGAGATCACCCAGATCCTGGAGACCTATAGCACTCCTCTCCTGCATTAGGAAAGGGCTTAAAAGAACAGTGGCTAGGAGAATCACGTAGACTGCTATAACCCACAAGATCCTTAGTCCCTAACACAGAGGCGCCCTTCCAAAACGCTCTGCAGCTGATCTAACTGCAGCATTCACCCACAACACAGAAGCTGCGTGGGCACAAGGACAGCATATTATAATAGTCACCCTAGACATACAGGGTGCTTTTAACACCCTCCTTAAGAACTATCTACTACACTAGATAGTCTAACAAGGATAGCCCTAAAGAGCGCTCTTATTTGTAGACTCTTTCCTTATAGAATAAAGGGTACAGGTCTGCCTTAGACAAGCTATTACCCCTAGCTACCTAGTTGCCTGTGGTACACCCTAAGGATTACCCCTCTCCCTAGTACTGTACACACTGTACCTAGCTGAACTGCTGTTAATAGATACAGAGAGAAGATTCGGATATGCAGACGATGTGTGCCTATACTGGGCCTCACACTCTCTAGACAGGAACGTTAAGCTCCTAGCAGCTGACCTAAGACAGATCAGGGCGTGGGGCAAGGCTAACAAGGTCACGTTTGCTCTAGAGAAGCAAGAAATAATCCACCTTACTAGACAGCGAGGCATCTACGCGCCGCCCTGTATAGTAGACAAGCAGCTTACCATCAACGCAATCTCCCCAGGCAGAGAAAACACTAAGCCTGCCCTCTAGTAGCTTAGGGTCTGGTTCAACCGCAGACTGACCTTTAAGTACCACGTGGCCACACGCGCCGCAAAAGCTGCCCAGGTAGCTTTCCACATCCGCAGCCTGGCAAGGACGACTTACGGGCCACCAGCCAGCTCACTGCGCAAGGCAACTATCGCCTGCATATACCCCTCTCTTCTGTACGGAATGGAGTGCTGGTACAGAGGCCGCACTAAGCCACTGCGCACGCTTAAGCCTGGCAGGCCGCTAGAAGCTAGCGCCCACGTGGGATGGCACATAACGGCTATAGACAAAACAATAGCAATAGCAGCAAGGGGCATCCTCCTAGTGTGGAGAACAACTCCTACCACCACGCTCTTCTAAGACGCCAGACTACCCTCTGCCACAGTAGCGCTAGAAGAAGCTAAACTAAGGTTTGCAGCACATCTCCGCACTATAGATGCAGACCACCCCCTTACTAGGCGCACGGTAATCCCTAAGGTGACTAGAGGCAAGGGATATAGGCAGCTCCAGCGAACCTAGACTAAGGTCTAACAGCTAGGAGCCCTTCTACCTAAGATACCTAGGACGACACTAAACCTCTCTTACTACTCTCCTAGCTGCTAAACAGACCTAACACTAGGCGCAGATAAGAAGAAGGCAGCTAAAGCCTTTAAAGAATGGTAGGCCTAGCTCCTACTATTAGACGTTACTATCTTCTTAGATAGCTCTAAGCAGTACACAAAGGAAGGAGAGAAATATATAACCTATAGGTTCGCAGTGTACTAGAACAGAAAACAACTACATAGAGGACACAGGTTACTTAACCCTACGTCACACGTCTTTAACACAGAAGCAGTAGGAGCATAGAGAGGCCTCCAGCACATAATAAGGCAACCAGCCCTCCACACCCGCTAAATCTGGCTGTGTATAGACAGCACCTCCGTCATATAGTGCCTAAGGGGGAGCCTATCTTCTACCTTACAATAGGCCTTCCTTAAGTGCCAGGGCGTGATGGAGACCCACGACGTCTCTATTAGGTGGGCTCCAGGGCACTCTAACATTGAAGGAAACGAAGCAGCAGACAAGCTAGCTAACTTAGAAGCTAGCTAGCCCTTGCTCCCTACTGGAAAAGCTGCAATGCCTACACTCTTAGGCATAAAAACTACTGCACAATAACTCCTAATTAGCACATAATAAAAATAGTAGTTAGACAAGAGGAGAACACTCTCTAAGTGGTACAAAGGCTAGAAGCTAGACTACGCACCACGCAGGAGTTTAGCTGAACTAGACCTGCTAAGAGCTATCCTAGCTAAGCTCCTCTCTATCTGATCTAGGCACGGAGACTTTGCCTAGTACTATTAATAGCTTAACCACACTAACGCAAAGCTTACCTGCTTGTGTAGGTGCAACAAGACGCCAGAACACCTTGTACTCTGCCGTAAGACTCTAGGGTCTTTTATCCAATAGCCACTACGACCACCTACACCACTATCAAGCCGCAGCAAAGGCCTGGCATACCTTGCAGAGCTGTTAACAAATCTAGAGGCCTTTAGAGCTTTTCTCTAGATTACACAGTACTATACTAAGGTCTGCCAGCAGTAGCTATCCTAGCTAGCAGCAACAACAGACTGTTGTATTATGCTGACTCTGTTCTATCTGCAGCTGCAGGTCTAACAGAGCAGTAGCAGACAACCTCTATCTATACTAACTCTCTCTTTTCAATCTACTCTCTATCTCCTATATGGCACCTAAATGCCTCTAAACACACACAAGGGTTCTCCCCTATTACGTCTATACTGCTTAGTCTCTCTAACGGGAAGGAGAGCTATAGCTAGAAATAGTAGAAATACTCGCACATGCAAGAAATGCTTTCTAGGGTAGCGCAACAGCACTGTAAATCCTTAGCTCAGCACGTCCTACATGCCCTTTGGGAGGCAGGATGGTGGACTTAATCCCCATCCTTCGGACGAAAATCAATTCCAACCAACCAAGTGAGGTTAAGAGCCTGATCCGCCACCACATCAACCACATCACTAAGCTCGAGTTTCTGCCAGCGTTTAAGGCAGCATTCAATCAATCGCTCACCTCAGCCAATATCTGCTCAGCTTTTCGAGGCGCAGGCCTTGTTCCTCTCCAGCCAGACGCTGTTCTATCGAAGCTAGACGTGCAGCTGCGTACGCCGTCTCCAGCTGCTGCTCTACTAGAGGCTCCCT
>NW_022984822.1:62528-70822 GCF_010094145.1 Didymella exigua CBS 183.55
GATCACCAGCCTTGAGCGAGCCAACAAGGCAGCGTCAGCGCGTAAGCAACGGAAGAAAAAGCGTATACAGAAGCGAGGGACCTTAACAAAGGGAGAGGGAGAGGATATACTCGCTCAAAGTGAGGTTGAGCAGCAGATTTCTTGTGAAGAGCGTCAAGGAGGAGCGCGATCAGGCCTTAGCCGCCAGGCTCTCGCGCGCTGCACAAGGTGCAGAGAGACTGGGCATAACTCACGTACGTGTAGAAAAGATACATTAGATACTGCTTAATTTGCTCTGCAAACATCTATATATTATGTTATCACGTTGTTGAGATATACGCTTGTAGAGGTGCGCAAAGTTGGTAGGGTGGCCCGCTCGCTTGTATGGCCCGCTCGCTTGTAAAACATGTTAGAATTACATGGGAAATAGCGGAACAAAAAGGCTTGGGAATTGTAATGGCTGCCAATTGTCCACTAGCTGAAGGTCAGACCTTTCATCCTCTTGTTGATATTCGCCGATTTCTTCGACTGCATTCGCTGCCATTGAATAAGAGTTTGGCACGAATCCCTTAAGTATTGATAAAACCAGAGCATCTGCTAGACGACTGACTTGAACGCCTCTCGGGTATCTGTGTAATACGTATGTCACAAGTATTTCCAACTTCTTATCGGACAATTTGCTGGTTTTATTACTAGACACTTTGTTAGCAGTTCAACTGGTATGAGCTGGGTGGTGTATCTTACACATGAGTTGCTAGTTCAGGGCCACAAGTCAGAACGAAACTAATTCCAAGATGAGAGGCGACAAAGGACCACCTCTTTCCAATTCTTTTGTGATACATAAATCTACTTAAGCACTTTTCTTTTGCCTTTGGGCTGATGTTCTGATCATAGCGATTGTATATCTCCTCTAAGATCGCATTAATTGCTACGCTAGCGATACCTTTACCTTGGGAAAGGTAGCTCGAAATCTTCGGATCTTTACTCAGCTCAACGCGCTTCTGCTCAAAGTGGTGATGGAGGAGGATTCTTGCCATTGTGAGTTTCACAGGATCAATGGCACATTCAAATTCGATCGTTTCGGCACAACAAAGGCTTTTGAGTATTCTCTCGGTCAAGAAACCTTCCGAAGTTGGGTCCTCCCCCGGAAGACGAGACCAAGGATTCTCTAGGCTCCATCTGCAGCAGAAAAGACCTATGAAACCTCTTACGTCCTTCCGAAAAGATATATCGCCAAGCTCAGCAATGAACTTCAGTAACTCGTAGTTTTCCCCATAGAGATTGCATAGTTGAGCGTAAGAATGATTCCAATGAGTAATTGTCACTCCTTCAGGTAATGTGTATGTCGTTTTACTCACTGGACTTCCATGCCAGTCCGAGGGGAGTACCGATGGCGATAAAGATCCTAATCTTGGCTGGAATTCACATAGGAGTGAAGATCGATTGTTCGTGGTATTGATTGCTTGTGAAGATGCTTCATCGGAAAGCACCAGTCGAACATCCGCATTTGAAGCCGATATTGTCATGTTGACGCCCATCTCCCCTTGAACTTGTGGTAGGTCATGTTCATTGTGAGCTGCACCGCTGATTGCAGGAAGATCACACCGACTGTGTATATCCGGCGTTAACGATTGTATTGCCGCACTTTCGTAACAGGACACGGAGTTTCGTGTGCTCAGGTCAGTGCTGCATGGCTCTAGATCTATAGCAGAGTTTGCCTGGTATGAGTAATGGTATAGCATTCCAGTATCAACGGACGAAATCTTAGCAGGCGTGTCGAGAGACAGCCTGTGTGGTAAAAGCTTTGCTTGAATAGAGTCTAGACAATCTCCCTCTACAGATGAAAGAAGAGACAACAAGGCTCTGCCTGTGTATAAGAACTGCCAAAAGTCAGCGATATTCGTTTTGGTCATGTTAACCTACATCATCTTCTGCTTCTCTCATTCTAGTCCGTGCATAAGCTAGTAGCGGTTCGTCGTCAGAATTTCCCTTATTGTTGTTAAAATGAGCATTTATGTAAAGTGTAAGATACTTGCTAGGAGTAAGGAGCGTGTCATTGCATAAGAGGCGTGGTAACCGGAAATCCTAGGACGTATACAATAAGAGAAACCCAAGAGCGAGCGCAGCTGAATAAATAATGTTTGAGAGTACACAAGAAACTGCCGGGTATTAGAAAATACTCCCCACAGTAGCCATAATCAATCTTAATGTGACTTAAACCTATTAACGCTTCCGTGAGCTGCTCGTATTCTACTGTAATTAATTGTGCGCTATGCCTACCCTATACAGCCGTCTAGTAAGGTGTGGCGCAGGCCATTGGCGGCCTTTACTGCACCTATTCTTATTGGATAAGAGCCATCAACAATACCGGTAGTCTGACCAACACGAGGGATCAAACGTCTGTTAATGGTCACGCTAGTACGGAAGCAGTAGTTGGAACTTGTGTAGGCCCCCCCTCCAATATTCATGGAGGCATCCGTAAAGCTCCCGGTGTTGGCCGGACCCACCAATATAACATGTGCTCAGCCGGACTCTGTATTTAAGCAGTTCAGCTGAGCCCTGATAGCTAATCAGTGCAATTCCCAAGTCTCTAACTATCAAGTAAACTTACATACTGTTACAACCCTCAGCACAAGTAGCTAGTCTCTGCCAACCTCAAAAAAAGAGTTAACCTAATATGCCGGTGAATGGGAGGCCAGACAAGCTTGTCCAGGTGTTTATTGAAGAGAAGAGACATTCTTGCCAGTTGAACCAAAAAAAAAAGTGCAAGGGCGGAGTGCTCGATGACAAGGGCCAGTTTCAGGAAAGAACGACTAGTAATGTTCAGTGTGACGACCATGAAGCTGAGGGAACCTTTGCAGTGCAGAGACAACTCTTGCTCAAACTAGCAGAGCAGGAAAATCGATTCGTGGAAGTACCCGCGCCTGGGACAACCTCATTCCAGAGCCTTGAGAGCTTGAGAAAGGACACAGTTCAAGCAATCGAAAAAATATGGGTGAAAAGTACTAAATCTAAAGCCCACCAACGGCCACTTTTATCATACAAGTGACTCAATTCTTGATTGTAAGTTCTTGGTGGTTTCAATAGCTATATAGCTTTCCAGAACGGCAAGGTCCGACGTAATTGATATTGAGCGTGATCTCTGCTCGATCTGCGCATCGTCAAAGATCACTTAGATAGGAGTTCGAATCATTGGCCTCGAAGCTCCAGAAATGAAGCTGAGTTAAAGAACATTGTTCTACAGTATCAACTGAACCTAGATGGACTTTGCTGCGTCCTCAAGTGCCTTTTTGACATCATCCTGTGTGCCTCCTTTCTTCACCAAGGCGTCGGCCATGACGGAGTGTGTGCCGCCATTTTGTTCCCTCCATTGTTTGATGGAAGATGGGATTTTCCCGGCGTTGGGCTGCATCTGGAACTTGTTGTATACACCATCCGCTTTGGAAACCTCCCCATCGAAGTCCCAACGAACTCCGATTCGTTCCTGCTCCGCTGAGCTTTTAGGATACACAGTTTTGCCCCTGCCCACAGATACATCCGTAAACTTCTTCCAAGCATTCCCCTCCACAGCCTTGTTCACAGCCGAACTGATTGACTTCTTCATCGTGATTAACGGAGGCTAGGTTTGGAGGATCAGCTGTGACCTGCCCATTTCCATCAGTTTGTTGCTTACATCTAATGCAAGCGCTGCACAAGCTTTCGAATAGCTGATGAAAATGCTTGAGACCGCGGTCGTAGTTGTAGACGGTGGATCTGGGAGTGCTGTATGTGAGACATGCTTCGGAGAGCTTATATAGTGATGGGGAAATGATCTAAAAGGCTAAGAGAGAGCGCGGCCATTGAGCGTGTCTGTTTTCCAAACACGATAGATGGACTCTCTTTCGTCTGCGCATCTCTGATTCTCGAAGACCGCGCGTCTAATGCGGCACAGTCTTATCTGGTTTCTTCGTTCGACTCTTCTGTATGGCTGAGTAGCATATAGTGTACTGTAAGCATTGGTACCTGCATTTGTCTCTCGTGTTCGATTGAGAGCACCTGATAGGGGATTGGTGGGACCAAAGATTGAGATGCGTGTGACGACTTTAAGCGCAGAAGCTACCAGCACCATGCAGCTGCAGTGGCCCCCTGTACAGGAACATGCAGTGAAGATGCTTTGCGCCAAAACGAAGGCCTAGACAAACAAGATCAATGCTTAAAAGTGATGCCTTGTTACGTCTACTTCGAATCAACCGAAGCTTTGTGCAGCCAAGAGCGGTCCGAGCTCATTAGTCAGCACGCCCCGCAACTCGCCGGACCGATATATGCCTTCGCTTCGCGCTACCTTTCAACGACGCGCCGTCATCTCATGGCGTTCTTCCGATACTTAAGCAGCCGTCCGGCTGTCACCTCGGCTCGCTGTCGCCCTCCACGGATGACCCCATGCCTCAGAGTCAAAGATCCCACCATAGTATCAATCCATACGCTCGCAGGTCACTCAATGGAGCAACACTCTGAGCTGTTCGAATACACATCGGGGCGATGGATGTCAGTCAACTCCTTCTCGGTCAAATGTTAACCTTCATTACTGACTATGGATGGAGCTGGAACGACGCCTTGAAGCATTCAGAAAGGAAACGAATGTTCAACGTCTCCGAATTGAAGCGCTTGGCGGCCGCAGCCGTCAATCGGAGCGTGGAAGATGTGGCTCGATTTGAAAAGCTTGGCGAAGGTGGATTCAATCGGACGTTCCTGATTACGATGCACGATGGCTTCCAGCTCGTCGGGCGAATTCCTTATCCCGTTACCGAGCCGAAGCACCTAGTCGTTGCTAGTGAAGTTGCAACAATGGACTTTCTACGCATGAACGGAATACCTGTTCCTAAGGTCTACAAATACTCAACCACTCCAGAGAACGCTGCTGGCACCGAATACATTTTCATGGAATTAGTACGCGGAACGAATTTGGGCGACATATGGTTTGATTTATCAGAAAAAGCTAGAATTACTGTCGTCACTAAACTCGTGGAGTTGGAGTCTCAACTATTTGCTCTCCCGCTTCCGGCAAGCGGTAGTTTGTACTACACCAAAGATCTGGACGTGGAAACCAACAAGATCGATGTTCCCACCACGGATCCTTCTTGCCATAGTCGTTTCTGTGTTGGTCCTGATACAAGACTTAGCCTATGGCACGGGAAAAGATTGAGACTTCATGTCGATCGAGGACCATGTACGTGTCAATCCTCTACCGCTCATGCATCCAGATCTCCATACATGCCCGCCGCTCTGCATCTCTTCGTTATTGATTGGCGGCCCCTACTAAGTACCCAAAAGTCACAGATTCAGCAGCTGTTCTTGCAGCTGGGGCCAAGAAGGAGATTGCGTACCTGACAAAATTTGGCCGACCGCTTCACCCGTTTCAACGTCTGCGTCGAGAGTTATACAACTATCAGAAACAATCGCCTTCCGAGCACCTACACAGTCTAGACAAATATCTGCAAGCTGCGCCTTACATCATACCGAAAGGCGACGCCTCTCTTACCCGCCCAACGCTACGACATCCTGACCTTCAACCTAACAACGTGTTCGTTTCAGACAATCTCAGTATTACCGGTCTAATCGACTGGCAACACTGCGCATCACTTCCACTCTCTCTGCAATGCGGTATCCCGAATAGTCTCCAGAATTACGGCGATAGCATTTCGGAATCGCTTACCCCACCTGAACTACCACATAATTTCGACGAACTGAGTGGAAAAGAACAGTTTGAGCAAGTTGTGCTCCTACGTCGGCGTCAGCTCCACTACTTCTATGTCGCAGCAACGGCTAAGCTTAACCCGATGCACTATGACGCCTTAACCCACGACTTCAGCACGTTGCGACGCAGACTATTTGATCACGCAAGTTCTCCATGGGAAGGCGATAACGTCACTCTTAAAGCCGACCTGATTGAATTGGAGCAGAAATGGTCCAACATCACAGCGTCGAGCTCGAGCACGAGCGACGATGCAAGCCCCCCTTGCCCCATCAGCTTTTCGGAAGACGAGGTGAAGAGGTGTTTGCATATGAACGCTGCGCAGATTGAGGCAGATGAGCAGCTTCAAGCTTGTAGGGATGCCATTGGCATCGGGCCAGAAGGGTGGGTGCCCTTGGACCAGTATGACGAGGTAAAGCAACGTGAAAGTAAGCTCAAGGCCGACGCGCTTGAAGCAGCTGAGTCCGACCATGAGCGGCTGATGTTATACGAGCATTGGATATTCGACGATTTCGATGAAGACGAGTATTCGTAACCGATTCCTTCACTAGGGTAGAAGATCGCAAAGGATTACAAACACAAGGCAGTACAAGAAGATAGCTACGATGAGACTACACTGGTGCATCAATCAAAACTGTCGCACTGGCTGCGCAATTCAGGCTTAATCGTTTCTAGATTGCAGAAGTAAAGGGCCTTAGCCTGGGTGAAAGTCTTCTCATTACCCAGAATCAACTGCCATTAGCAGTGCTTCGATGACCACTATCGTTCAGGACCTTATGTGCCAGGCAAGACTGCGTTCGAGTCCCTTCACTGATTTCGAGTTGATATTACCTACATCGGGAAAAGTTTTTCGAAATCCGGCCCAGACTGGCCGTTGCTGACAGTCGTGGCATGGTCGTGCAACAGCCGTTCAACGGCCCCAACGGCCCCAATTTGCGCCCAACGGCCCCAATTTCGCGCTAACGTTGCCAACGGCCAAAACGCTAAGTGCCCATATTCAACAAACTCAAAACGACGTTACAACGTCGTTACATGGCTACCCTTAGTTCTGCTAACTTAACTTAGTACTAGTATTAAATATTCAAAAATTGCGAAATTTTATGCACAGATAGAGCGAAATTGTAGCTTCAAAATAAGCAAAAAATTATTATTGTAGGCCTACTACAACGCAAGTTATAGAGCGTTAAAGGTTTGTTTGTTGAAGGTTTGTGTTTTGAAGTTGCGACAGCACACCATGGCAGCTGCAGCTGCGCCAGCACACAACACATCAGCTGCAGCTGCAACAGCACACGACGTAGCAGCTGCAACAGCACACAACAATGCACCTGCTAACAAAACAAGCACACACTGCAGAACAGGCAGGCCTAGGCGTAGAATTCTTAGTTTACCTACTATTCTTAAATAATATTCTTGTATTTTCTAACATTTAGGCTCCTAGAGCCCTAGCAAAGAATCTTAACTTAGTGTCTTAGTAAGGAACATTAAGCTTAAAACCTTCTACGCTTAATAACTATTCTATTAATAGGCCTATAATATTATTTAATAGCTTATTTTAAAGAGGAGACTTAGTAGTATATTAATATAATAAAAGTATAGTTTATTAAGCAGAGCTACTATTGTAGCAGGATTAGGAGTTGTTGTAGCTATTGCAGCTGTTAGGACTGTTAGAGCTGTTGGCTCGAAATTAGCTAGACATTGAATGCACATTAAATGACTGTTGTAGGCCTACAAGTCCTACTGTTGCCCACAGTACAATGCCACGATTTCCTGATTTCGACAACGGAAAAACTTTTCCTGATGTAGGCTGGCGGAATGGGTATACTCCAACGTCCTTTGTGGGTACCCCCCAAAACCTTATCAATAATACATAGATTCTAGCAAACTAGGGCTAAAAAGAAAGAGAAAAACCACCTCTACATTTTTATAGTAGAAGGTTTTGTTATAACTATTAAACTGTACAAGCTAGAGGCTAGAAAATATTAAAAAAGGGGGGGTACCTAGCAAGCATACCTATTAATAGGTATACTTTGCTAGGTAGTGTTAATAACTTAGCTAATACTAGGCAGAATTAGCTAATTCTTTTTTTATTAGAAGGCGCAATACTAGGCGCTTCTATCGAATAATAAATTATGTAAGCATATCTCTGCTAGTTAAGAAGCTATAAGCTAAAACGTAAAAAAGCATACCCTACCCATCCGCCAGCCTAATATTACCTATAACGTACCTGACGGGTGAGTCGCCCATATGGGTGAGTCGCCCACTCTGCCAAGACCCCACCAAAACTCAACCCTCTCACACAATGCCACAACAACAACGCGAATTAGGACCTTTAAAGGAAGCTAGAATACAGCTTGTGCTTTAGGCTATTAAAAAAGACGCAACACTCTCCCTGCAACGCGCTGCAGCCCTCTATAACGCGCTATACAGAACACTACGTGATTAACACACTAGACAACCTGCACAAGCAGATTATATGCCTAAATTAAGGAACCTAGACAAGAATAGGCTGGCGGAATGGGTATACTCCAACGTCCTTCGTGGGTACCCCCCAAAACCTTATCAATAATACATGGATTCTAGCAAA